>NC_053154.1:191505648-191628148 GCF_016835505.1 Polypterus senegalus
TGCAAAAAGATCGCTGTATAAAACACTTCTTTTAATGTGTTTTAAGCACGGGGGGAAAAAAAGGAACATTTGAACGAATCCGAACTTTATTTAAAAACCAACCACAAGCAACCAAGAAAGTAACATTACAGGAGTTCGCACTATAGCCTTGCAACCGATCGCTGTATAAACGCTTTTTTTAATGAGCTTTAAGTACAGGGGCCCCTCCTTGAGCCGTCACCTTATCGTGGTGGAGGGGTTTGTGTGTCCCAATGATCCTAGGAGCTATGTTGTCCGGGCTTTATGCCTGGTAGGGCCACCCAAGGCAAACTGGTCCTAGGTGAGGGATGAGACAAAGAGCGGTTCAACAAACCTCCGATGAAGAATAAAAACCTTGGACGACGTTTTCCCTTGCCCGGACACGGGTCACCGGGGCCCCACTCTGGAACCAGGCCTGGAGGTGGGGCTCGATGGCGAGCGCCTGGTGGCCGGGCCTGGACCCATGGGGCTCGGCCGGGTACAGCCCGAAGAGGTAACGTGGGTCCTCCTCCCCATGGGCTCACCACCTATGGGAGGGGCCAAGGAGGTTGGGTGCAGTGTGAGTTGGGTAGTGGCCGAAGGCGGGACCTTGGCAGTCTGATCCTCGGCTACAGAAACTGGCTCTTGGGATGTGGAATGTCACCTCTCTGAAGGGGAAGGCACCTGAGCTAGTGCGCGAGGTCGAGAGGTTCCGGCTAGACATAGTCGGACTCACCTTGACGCACAGCTTGGACTCTGGAACCAATCTCCTTGAGAGGGGCTGGACTCTCTACCACTCTGGAGTTGCCCCGGTGAGAGGCGCCGAGCAGGTGTGGGCATACTTATTGCCCCCCGACTCGGAGCCTGTGCATTGGGGTTTACCCCGGTGGACGAGAGGGTGGCCTCCCTCCGCCTTCGGGTGGGGGGAAGGGTCCTGACTGTTGTTTGTGCGTATGCCAAACAGCAGTTTGGAGTATCCACCCTTTTTGGAGTCTCTGGAGGGGGTGCTAGAGGGCATACCTTCTGGGGATTCCCTCGTTTTGCTGGGAGACTTCAATGCTTACGTGGGCAATGACAGTGAGACCTGGAAGGGCGTGATTGGGAGGAATGGCCCCCCCGATCTGAACCCGAGCGGTGTTTTGTTATTGGACTTCTGTGCTCGTCACGGATTGTCCATAACGAACACCATGTTCAAGCATAAGGGTGTTCATATGTGCACTTGGCACCAGGACACCCTAGGCCTCAGGTCGATGATCGACTTTGTGGTTGTTTCGTCGGACTTGCGGCCATATGTCTTGGACACTCGGGTGAAGAGAGGGGCGGAGCTGTCAACTGATCACCACCTGGTGGTGAGCTGGCTTCGATGGTGGGGGAAGATGCCGGTCAGACCCGGTAGGCCCAAACGTGTTGTCAAAGTCTGCTGGGAACAGCTGGCAGAGTCCCCTGTCAGAAGTAGCTTCAACTCCCACCTCCGGCAGAACTTCAACCACGTCCACAGGGAGGTGGGGGACATTGAGTCCGAATGGGCCATGGTCCGTGCCTCTATTGTTGAGGCGGCTGACCGGAGCTGTGGCCGCAAGGTGGTCGGTGCCTGTTGTGGCGGCAATCCTCAAACCCGTTGGTGGACACCGGCGGTGAGGGATGCTGTCAAGCTGAAGAAGGAGTCCTATAGGACTTTTTTGTCCTGTGGGTCTCTGGAGGCAGCTGATAGATACCGGCAGGCCAAGCGGAATGTGGCTTCGGTTGTTGCTGAGGCAAAAACTCTGGCGTGGGAGGAGTTTGGAGAGGCCATGGAGAACGACTTTCGGACAGTTTCGAGGAGATTCTGGTCCACCGTCCGGCGTCTCAGGAGGGGGAAGCAGTGCAGTGTCAACACCGTATATGGTGGGGATGGTGCGCTGCTGACCTCGACTCGGGATGTTGTGGGTCGGTGGGGGGAGTACTTCGAAGACCTCCTCAATCCCACTAACATGCCTTCCAATGAGGAAGCAGAGCGTGGGGACTCTGAGGTGTGCTCTCCCATCTCTGGGACTGAAGTCACTGAGGTGGTCAAAAAACTCCTTGGTGGCAGGGCCCCGGGGGTGGATGAGATACGTCCGGAGTTCCTTAAGGCTCTGGATGTTGTAGGACTGTCTTGGTTGACACGTCTCTGCAACATCACATTGACATCGGGAACAGTGCCTCTGGATTGGCAGACCGGGGTGGTGATCCCCCTCTTTAAAAAGGGGGACCGGAGGGTGTGTTCCAACTGTAGAGGGATCACACTCCTCAGCCTCCCTGGAAAAGTCTATTTGGGGGTTCTGGAGAGGAGGGTCCGTCGGATAGTCGAACCTCAGATTCAGGAGGAACAGTGTGGTTTTGGTCCTGATCACTGCGGATGCCGGCTCTGCATCGGTCTGTCGTGGTGAAAAAGAAGCTGAGCCGTAAGGCAAAGCTCTCAATTTACCAGTCGATCTACGCTCCTACCCTCACCTATGGTCATGAGCTATGGGTAGTGACCAAAAGAACAAGATCGCGAATACAAGCGGCTGAAATGAGTTTCCTCCGCAGGGTGTTTGGGCTTTCCCTTAAAGATAGGGTGAGAAGCTCAGTCATCCGGGAGGGGCTCAGAGTAGAGCCGCTGCTCCTCCGCATTGAGAGGAGTCAGATGAGGTGGCTCAGGCATCTGATCAGGATGCCTCCTGGACGCCTCCCTGGTGAGGTGTTCCGGGCACGTCCAACCGGGAGGAGGCCCCGGGGAAGACCCAGGACACGCTGGAGGGACTATGTCTCCCGGCTGGCCTGGGAACGCTTTGGGATTCTCCTGGAAGAGCTGGAAGAAGTGGCTGGGGAGAGGGAAGTCTGGGCCTCTCTGCTTAAGCTGCTGCCCCCACGACCTGACCTCGGATAAGCGGAAGAGGGTGGATGGATGGATGCAAGTACAGGGGAAAAAAATAAACATTAGAAAAAACTGTAATTTAATAAACCACCAAGAAAAGTAACATTGCAACAAATCTCGCTACTAACCACTTGCTGTAAACACTTTTTTAATGAGTTTTAAGCACGGGGAAAAAATGAACATTTGAAAAAAGTGAAAAGTAACACTGCAACAATTCACGCTACGAAATGAAAAATGAACATTTGAAAAGTCTGTAATACAAAAACCATAAACCACCAAGAAAACTAACCTTGCATGAGTCGAGTTCTGGCATTAAGTGAGGAGGAACTGGGTGGAGAGAAGGGAGAGTTTGGCTCCGCAATGGAGGGATGTTTTCCTTCAGGTGTTTTCTCTCGTGTGATTTCTTGGGTTTCTGGTGTTTTTAGCTGTTTAGCTGGTGGGAGCGAAAGCCTCATGCAGCCATTCCAAAAATAAAGTCCTTGTGACCCAACCCTTCGTGTTTGCCCTCCACATTACTGGCAGTCTGGCTTTGTTTACATTGTGCTGCTTGAAAGCACGAGGGTTCTCAAATTGGTAAGTGAGTAAACTGGTAAACAGTTTTTCCACCTTTTCCAGCAATTGAAGCCTCTGCCTGATTAACGCTGTAACACTTTTAACAAAATCAGCTGCTTTAAATCGATTCTTTCTGCTTCAGAATAGTCGAAATCGTAGATTTTGACTTCTTGTACTCGGCGGCAAGATCAGGAACACGCTCATACTTTACAATAATTTCTTTCTTTACTTTGATTTCAATTTTCTGCAAAGCTTTCTTCTCTCTACTCTTCACTTTCTTAGAAGCCATGGTTAACTGCAAAAGCACACGAAATACTGTAGAGCACAAAGAGATCACAGATAAAGCACGCACATCTGACTGAGAACAATGAAGCGGCGCAACACGTGCTTAAATACAGTAATCGGCGCGTACTAACCGGAAGGGAAATGAAATAGAGCACAAAGAGTTCACAAAGAGTTCACAGCGAAAGCATGCACGCACGTGCAAGCACGCAGGTCTGACTGAGAACGATGCAACACGTGCGGAAATCATCAGCGTGCACAAACTGAAAGGGAAACTGGCTTGTTTGTATACCGAGTGTGTGGTTGTGAACCGAGGCAAAAGTTTGGCGAACTTTTTGGTCGTACGCCGAGTTGTACGTGTACCGAGACATTCGTGAACCGAGGATATATATATCTTTCCTTGGAGATTCGTGCATACATACTGAAATATATCTCTCTGCATACAGTATATCTGTTTATAATACACATTATTTAATAAACAGTTTTTATTCATCCAGGAGGGTTCTTGCCACAGACCAGACCAGTCCAGCTTTATTTATTTATGCATTTTTTAGCTTTTAAGTGCTTTACAAGTATGATCTGCATATATTAGAATTGTTGAAAGAATTACTTGTTTATTAGACTTGACAGTCTACTGATCTTTTATATTTACTATATCTCAACATTTGTCATTAGATGACACTAGCCTCTTACATTAGCAGATTTTTAACGCAAATGCAAAAGAGCAGGAAGGAGAGAGAGCTAAGGCAGTAGGCTAGAAAACAAGATAAACAACCAAAAGATGTAACATTGAAATGCATTTTGATAAGAAAAAACATTCGACCACCAATCTTAAAACAAATTATTGGAAAGTTATATTGACATTTAAAAACGCTGCTTGTCCTGAAGAAAAAGCTGTTTGGGAACTAACAGATCTAGATTTTGTTCATAAGTGGAGTCAAATGACTTAAATCACTAAAGTATTATTGTGCCCATCAATAGCCTAAGCTTCTCATGCCGTAGAAAGCCAAAACTCTTTTTTGAAAGATGGCAGACTAATGATAATGAATAATGAGCTGCATATCATTTTAATAAGAAATCTGCTGTAATCAGGAGTGAATGCTCATCTGCAAACTTTCACAGCATAAGTATTCGATTAAGGAATTGCTGCAACAAATGAAAAATCATTTGAAAATAAGACTTTTCTATTTTTTACTGGATAATTTCTGACCTTTGAAGCAAAGACAGTCTTAGTTACTGAGTAAAAACCCTGGGTACACTTGGTGTAGGCTGTACAACTTCCATTTTGGCAGAAGTGAAAACAATGGAGAAATACACATAAAGTGGAATGCAGTTTTTTAATATGAAACTGTGAACTTCCAAGTATTACAGTAAGTAAATGAATGGTTTTATGCATCCTCTGCTAAAATTTGTTTTTTTGTCAGTTGTGGGGAATGTGGATGAAGTTTAGTATTTTGAAGCTCACATGCGTTTATAACACTCAGTTTGTTTCATTTTGCATGCCAGTCAAGTGGAGTGGCTTTTCAAATTGATGATATTTGTACTAGAAAAAAAGAAAAAACTACAAATCATGCTTTGTTTTGAAGAATTTAAACCTCATAAAATTGCTGAGAGTTCAACTGATACCAATAAATGTATAACGACTAAACATCAGCTTAATATATCGGAACCAAATTTTATTGGTTGGACCCTAGCTATAAAATGAGGCAAAGCTCACATTAAGACATTTGAAACTTTAGAACTATGAAAAAGCACCATTAACAATATTTAAATTATAGAAATGTTAGTTTGCTTGTCTGTTTGTTGCAATTGTGACATTTTTAGGTTAATTCAGGGATTGGGTTAACTACTATGAAAGTTGTCACATTGTAATTTTTATTTACTTCATCAAAGAGACGTTTTTGTTTATTAAATATTTTGTCACAGGTGTGTCTGTGTGTGTAATGTGTGATGGAGAGTTGCTCAGATTGCTGACCCACTTGTTCTACCAATAGAAGCAGCTATCAATGGTGTAAAAGAGAAAAATACTATATACAAAAGATACTATTCAATCTGAAATCTAAAAATTCTACATCTTTTTTTTTTTCAAAGACAGTCTAGCACATTAGGGTATTACAAAACTTGACAAGAACAGGCCATTTAGCCTAACCAAAATTGGCATTCCTATTCACTTTTATATAATAGACAGGGTTTCAATCCTGACTCAAAAGTAATTTATTTTTATTTGACCTACTTTTTGTTTTCCAAATACTATTATGTAGTTAATAATGTTTTTGTAGTTAATACTATTTTTTGTTAGTTAATACAGTTTTACTTTTTTATTTCTTACTTAATACTGCCTAATGTATTATTTCAGATCATTATCTTTTAAATATAATGTATTGTATCAAGTGGCTTTTGTTATGTTTCTTGTGTTCTTTACCTTGAACCAAAGAGGGCACGTTACAGTTAATGCACTGATCTCAAGCCTTTATGTTTAGGCTGTAGGTTTCAGTTCCTAAATGTTAAATCAAATAGTGAATTCTATGTTTTTGACTTTCTCTTGAAATTATTAATTTGTTTATTTTCCAGATTTATCTATATATATCTTTATTTATTAGAACTTTGGCCTGTTTTTTGGTTTGCCTTTCAGGCACACAATTTTCTGTTTTCTTGTCAATATATTGTTAAATAAATCTTAAAAAAATAATCTTTTTTCCCTTTTTCCCCAATTTTTCTGTTGAAACTATGCATGTTGTGTGTCTGCTTTTGAGGTTTGGGATAGGGTTTATATTTTTTGGTAATTAGGCCTTAGGAGTGCCTTCAATGTTTCCAAAAATAAGAACATGATTGAAACACTTAAAGTTGATAAACGTTACTGTGAAAAACTATACTGCATAACTAAAACAAAAGACAGACGAAAACAAATATTCTAATACTTGGCCAGAAAGTTGCCAGTTCAGTTCTGCAACCGTGAGCAAGTCAAACTTACCTGTGCTTAAATTTAAAACCACTTATACAAACATTTGTAACATATTCTGACCTTATAAATTGCTTGATGTTTTTCCTGAATAATTAGGTGTACTCATGCTAGATCTCCAGTTGGCTAAATGCTTTATTTAAGTGGCTCTGAGGTTATGAATTCTGTGTTTTTTTGGAACAAATGTTACTTTTTAATAAGATTTGTGATGTGAAAAATCTGCCTCCAGATGTCTTAAGCCAATGCAATGGAGGGTTGAAATTAACTGCCCTTCAAACATGCTCATTCTTTCAACAAATAATCTAAAAACATAATTCTGTTCTTCATCCCAATGTTTTGTCAATACCAACTGGCATTAGTTTGAAATCACCTTTAAAATATTTTAATTCTTTTTGTAACTCTACTTATCACAATCTCCAAGTGCTGCATCCTTAAATATTGTATCCTTCTGAACACTTGGAAACCGACTTTTTCACTTTTATGTATACCTAACCCTTAAATTTTCCTCTATCACTTTCTTAAACTACGTTTCTAAAATCTTAGGTAAAGGAAGATGTTTTAGTCAAAGTATTCTTGTGTCTTTAAAACTCAATTACACTTGTTTTAACAATGCCTTCATCCATGTTCCAACTTTTTGTTGGATGTCAGTTTTAGACAACTTTATTTCTATTTTAGTTTGTTGGCTTTTTTCTAAGTAATTACCTTGACTGTTTTATTGAGTGCCTGCATTTATTTTAAAATGATTAAGCCTCTGGGACTTCTCATCAACTGTATCTCAATGCTATCAAATTAAATTTAGTTGACAAATAATTCAGAAGTTCAAGTTTAACATACCAACAAGGGAGCCTCCGCAGAATGGTAAGCCATTTTTTGATAGCATGGCAATCCATGGGGATACACCTCTAGCAACAAAATTTCCATTTGAAATTCTCTGTACCTTAGTCCGACTGAACTGAGGAGTTCCGCACACTGAAAGTAAGAGAAAATGAAAATGAGGAAAAGCAACAAAACAAAGGTCAAAAACACCATCAGTAACACGACAGATATGATGCAACAGAAACAATAATTTTAGTAGTGCCTGCACAGTGGCAATCATGCAGCATTATGAATAGGAGCATTGCATAAAACATGCCAACATGCTACTCTTTGTCGCACTTAAATCGCTCTATTTAATGTCATTGACTGTGTTAGTATACCAGCTTTCAGCAATGTAAATGAGCAGACAGTAGTGGATTGATTTATCCTGAAGTTGCATAACTAAATGGATAAAGAAGAGCAACATATACTGTTTTCCAGTGAAGAAAATTGCATGCAATGCAGGTAATAAAGTGATGCGAGCAAAATTCCAAGTGAGAATTCATCATTCGATATGTAAAATCACTGGAGCACAAAGAAGGCTTACCTAGAATACAGTATGCACTGCCGGAAATAACAGAAGGTCTGTGCATTATTAAAAATATGTTTTATTTTAGATTAGATACATAAAACATTGGATTTCCTGGTTGACATGAACAAATCCATACAAGATATAAATAGTAGATAAAATGGCAAAATAATAAGCAAAAAATTACGTGGGGCCACATCAACCAAATATTAGACAAAAGCAATTAACCCTAAGCTTCAGATACATATATCCAATGCACTGCTTTTTTATGGCCTGATGCAAGTTTCAAATAACTGTCAAGGCTTATGACACCAGTTGGCTAATAATAACACATCTGAAAGACACTCTGAACATCCAAATCTGCTGATTGCCTCAAAACCAAGCCTTTTAATATAGCAGGGTAAATGTATGTAAGATACAGTTGAGTAAATGGAAAGATAAGGTTGGAAGAAATATATTTAGACAGAAAGGAAACAGACAAAATGGGAAATGGTCAGACAATGGTATAGATTAGGGACTAAACAAAAGAACAAAAAAACATCTGGAACATGAAACGTATAACCTGTTAGGCTTATAGGTAGGACTGTATGGGATATTGGGGCAATTACATAGTATAATAAGAAAATCTTCAGGTAACAATTATATCTGAGGGACTGTTCAGGTGAATGATTAAAAACTTGTGGAATGAGACAAGGACAGCTGAAGGGAAAGGGATAAAAAATGCTGCCATTGAAATCCCATTTCTTGAACAAATGACACACACTATATCCACCAGACATGTCTAAATAGGCATGGAAGATCACTTAAAGTCCAAGTAGTATCTTTGTTATTATCAAAAAGGAAGCAAAGTATCCATTAAGACAAGTATTGGTGAAAGAAGAGTAGAGGAGTTGCTGAGTCTGTAGTTAATAGCTTCTATTTTTCTGTGAAAATTCTGGCTTTCCTCTTTATTTGAATAAATAGAATGTACAAGCTGTGAAATAGGGGGCAGCATGTTGGAAAATAGAGTAAGACAGTATATGAATAACTATAGTATACTGCAGTAGCATTGTATTTATTTTTTAAAAGACATTGGAAAACAAACAATGTGTTAAGGGTTTCTGCATTATATTTTAATATAACCGACAACAACTCTATGTAAACACACATAAGCAAAAGGGAAAATGTTATGTTGCAGATATAATTAATTGTTAATTAAATATTAAAAATAATCCTATCATCAGCTATAGGCCACTGTGGCCATGTCCTGTCATGATCAATAGCTATTGGCAGGAACCAACCCTAAAGAGGGTGCAGGTTCATTGCAATGAATTTTCATGCATGAAGTTGCACTTTCTGAAAAGGGACAAATTTAGAATGAAATCCATAAGAAACGGATAAAACACCGGATTCGGGGAGAACACACAAATTTCATATTGGTAGTGCCTAGTTGGGTGCTCATAGTTATGAATCTGGGACAGAGAGGCAGCAGCAGCATACGGTTCTGCCCACTAAAAATTAAACTATGAAAAAAAAAGGCCAGCTTTTAAAAGAAATTGAATCTGACACACAAAGATGTTTGCAAGATAAAATGACCAGATTGCCCAACTGTTTTCTTTCTGCAGTTGCAAAGCTAAAAATCGAGAGTGGTCTCCCATAGACTTTCTCTTATATTCAGATATGGGGATGGATATTTGAGGAGTAAACCACAAGACAATGATTATATTTTTATATTCTGTACATTAATGAACCATCAACAACAAATCAAATAAATCAGACTCTGCAGCTACATGAATAAAAGGTAAAATACCTCTTCCGGTTAACAAAATAGCCCAAAAGCTGATAGAAATCTACAGTACATTTTGTACCTAATACTTGTTTGCAAAATTTGGTTGACCTAAGTGAAAACATACTCAATTTATTGTGTTTACATATAAACACACACACAGACAAACACACAGACATAATTCCAAAAATTGTATTTTCTGACTCAGGGAGGTCTAAAACATTGAGATTCATCAAAATCTTGAAATGGAATTTTGAATGATTCCAATACTTTCCCTATACTTCGTATATGGGAAAGTCAGGGAGATCTAAAACGCTGAGCTTCATCAAAATTTTGACATCAATTCTGGACAATTGCAATACATGGAAATGGAGAGGAAATGAATGCGAAAAGAATGATTAGGCTTAAGGGTTTAAGCACGTATTCCTCAAATGGTTTGTGTTGCATTGTAAATTGAAATGCAGTGAGTGTCTATGTGGATATCAACAGGCTGTAGCATGCTATGCACTATAGTTTCAGTATGCTGAAAAGCTCACTGCTTTTTGAACTACATTGTGCTATGGAGTGCTTATGTTTTCTTTGTCAGGGCCAGTATAATTTGGCTGTTCATATTTAGTTTCCAAGTCCATGCTTGGGACCTGGCAATCTAATTTCATAATATACCTTTCCTCTACTGCTTGGTCAGTTTATCCTCTAGCCAACGAAGGTAATTGGAAACCTTAGTATAAACTCCATAAACTCGTTGACTGCCGCATTCCTCAGGTCCACCCCAGGAGACGAGCCCTTGAGCCACCCATCTCTTAGTCTGAGGGTCCTCCATGATAAAGGCTCCCCCACTGTCTCCCAAGCAAGTATCCTTTCCACCCTCATAATAACCAGCGCAGAACATATTGTTTGTTATGTTATAGCTGCCTGACCGTGATTCATAGCTGGTTTTACATTCAGTATGCATCACCACGGGCAATTGACATACTGTAAGACATCGGACACTGTGCCAAAGTCAGAACTAGTGGCTTCATCCATGGATACATTTGGATTAGAAAGGCCCCACCCAGCTACTAATCCCAAAGCCTGGGGCTGAGGTTCAGTCTCGCTCTGATCAGTGGTTGGCAAACAGACAGGCATTATAAATTGACTCATTTTAACCTTCTTCTTGAGTTTCACCAAAGCAATGTCATTATTATAGTTCTTTGGGTCAAATCTCTCATGGAGAACAATTTTTTCAGCAGTACGATTGATAGCATCAGTCTTGTTGCGAACGTCATGCAGGCCTAAATAAATAGTCACATGTTCCTCTGACACAGGAATAACTGTGTTGTCCCTCCGGGGAGAGCGCAGAACATGGGCTGCAGTCAGTACCCAGGAGTCAGACAGAAGAGCTCCACTGCCAAACCACTTGCCCTCAGGGACTCTGGAGACATCTTCCACCATGATGAGAGCCTGCCAGGGAAAGAAGCCTGGCTCTGCAGTTCGCCCACCAACAATTCTTTTCAGGAGCCCTGGTAGCTGACGAGCTGGCTGACCACACACTGGAAGAAGGCAAAGGCAAAGGTGAGGATCAAGTTTGTCAGTATCCACAGAAAAGGAGAAAATCTTAGATGTGCTCTTAATAGTTTTGGAGGAGTAGGCTGGCTGCATGAGGAATACAAAAGGAAAAGCATACTGACTCAAGGAGTCTCCCTTAAATAATGCATTGGGGAAGTATAAGACCTAGACCTAATTTGAAATAAAGACCTTTTACTGCCTGGTAAACAACATTTCATTTCAGAGGTAGAAGTCACTTCTAATAATATAACAAAGGCATTTGCCAGTAAATTTCAGCAGCTGGTAAAGACGACATCCATGCTTATATTGAAAAGAGGCTTAAGGATTATCTAAAGACCTATCAAGGACTATTGTCCTGGTCTTCTCACATGATTCAAGGCTAACTCTGACCCCAGAGCACTAAAAATGTTGAGTGTATCTGGGAGTCATCACAATTACTTTTTCTTTCACTAATTTGTTGACCTAAACATTCTTGGCCTAATGTGTCATCCAGAAATTATTATGATTTTATTTCCAGAAATGTTAAATATAAGCAGCTTTAAAAAGGCAAAAAAGCAAAAAGCTGAATTAAATTCACTCAGCTAGTCAAAAGCATTTAATGTCTTAAAAATATCACTATCATCAGCCCCCATTTTGAAAATATCTACTCCTGAGAAGATAATAATTTATGTGAATACTCAAAATGATTGAAATTTACAAAACTGTGACTTTGGGGGTAGATAGCGAGACAGACTGTGAGAAAAATACATTTTCCAGACTTCTGTCACCTATCAACACTAGAATTACCAGAGCCTACGAGAAAGCTCATAAATCCAGCCCACCTTAAATCTATTCTCACCTCTCCGTCTGCATCTTTTGTCCTGTAAATGTGCTAATAAGCAGCAAGCTTAGTTAACACAGAAACGTTTTTCATGTTTTAGTAATAATTGAAAAAATGTAGACATGAAATGTATAATGTGTGAGGCCTGAAATACAAATATGAAATACAATACAAATATGAAATAAACACTTTCACAAAAGGTACAAGTATAACAAAACAAGTGCACATTTATTCAAGAATTTAACTGAAGATAAAAGAAAGCAGGTTATTTTTTTTATTCAGTTTTATTCTTGAGTGCTCCTGCTCACGCTGAATTAGTATGCACCTTCTGATCCATGATGTAAAAGCCACACTGACAAAAAAGAGAGACTTAGGTATATATGACATTTGGAATAATTCATTTTATGACCTGTTTTGTACATTTCGGAAAATGTTGTTGCACTAATGCAACATTATATTCATTTGTATACCTTCATGCGGTTGTAGGTAGTGACTGCGTTTGGTTTTTTGTTCTGATCTTGGCCAGTGTCCAAATGTTGCTGCATTTCTTTTGAATTCCAGGAGATCCAGAGGTCAGAATAGTATAGAGAGGTCAGTTCCACGCTATATACAATCATCAGATTCAAATGTTAACAGTTCCCACACACACCCAAGGACGTCTTTACGACCTGTGTATAAGGTGTGAAGTCTGAAGTCCAAATATCAAATAAACACTTTCACAAAAAGTATAACAAAACAAGTGTGCTATTATTCAAGAATATAACCGAAGAAAAAAGAAAGCAGGTTACGGTAGGCGGTTGATGCGACAGCTTGCGTGGTGCAATGCTAAGAACTGCTGACTCCCAATCAAGAGCTTCTGGGTTCGATGCTGGCAGCTTCTGAAGTTTACCGTTTTGAGTAAAGAGCTGCTATTATTATTAATATTATACAATAAAAACATACATTTGATTTGCATCTGTAACAACCACTGTAAATTTATAGTGCTTCTCAAAGCATTTTTTTATGCAGTTTTATTCTCTCAGTTGCGTTCACGCTCGCCCTGATCTGACACTGCTGTTTTCAAATAAAGACGTGCTATAAGAGAGGTGAACTCAGATCGGAGAAAGAGAATAGAAGCCCTCCTCACAAGAAACGTCCCTCACATATAAGAACAATTCAGCTGCACCAGGCGAAAGGCGAAAGATTGCACCGTTTGGAAACAGGACGAAGTCCGGTGTTACCCTGCTAATCACCTGTCCTTCACAGAAACAGCATGGCTTACAGTGCAGCTGCGTTGTTCTTATATGTGAGTGGATGTTTCTTGTGAGGAGGGCTTCTGTTCTCTTTCTCCGATCTGAGTTCACCTCTGTTATAGTGCGTCTTTATTTGAAAACAGCAGTGTCAGATCGGGACAAGCGTGAATGTGACTGAGAGAATAAAACTGAATAAAAAAAATGCTAACCTTTACAAGTACCATACATTTACACCATCTGTTACAGACTCAAATTAAATGTATGCTTTTATTGTATAAGAGTAACAATAAGAACAGCTCTCTACTCAAAACATTTATTATGGGAGACATTAAGACTCGAACCCAGAACCTTCTGAACTGGAGTCAGCAACTCTAAACAGTATACTACCTGAGAAGTCAGGCCGACAGGCAACACTAAAACGATTTCTTTTTTTTCGGTTATAGTCTTTGAAAAAAAGCACATTTGTTCTGTTATACTTGTATCTTTTGTGAAAGTGCTTATTTGATATTTGGACTTCAGTCTTCATACATTATACACTTCATGTCTACATTTTGTTGTTAGTACTAAAACAAGGAAAAAGTTTGTCTTTTAGGTATGTGTTCAACATTTCTGTCATCCTACACTTACACAGATCTTTGTGGACACGGAACACACATGAAATGCATGTGTTCCGAATAACATACTTTTTTAGCCTAGGTACCTGACTCACTTATAAACAAGGCTTCATTTGTGAGTGATTTTTGCAGTTTCTCTGGTGAGAGGGGGGTATGGTATAGCAGGCTGCTTGCTGCTTGGGATTATCGACACATTTACAAGACAAAAGACGCTGAATGGAGACGTGCGAGTGGATTTAAGATGGGCCAGATTTATGAGTTTTCTCGTAAGCTTTGGTAATTCTAGTGTTTAGGAATTACATTTTTTATCTCTACTAATAAAAGGCAAAACCCTCACTGACTCACTGACTGACTCATCACTAATTCTCCAACTTCCCGTGTAGGTGGAAGGCTGAAATTTGGCAGGCTCATTCCTTACAGCTTACTTACAAAAGTTAGGCAGGTTTCATTTCGAAATTCTACACGTTAACGGTCATAACTGGAACCTACTTTCAACCATATATACGGCCATAGCCTGCAGCTCGGTTGCGTCCCGCATCATCATGCCTCCAACGTAATTGAGTGCCTGCCCATATAAGGTAAATATTCACGGGTGAAGGACTGTGCTTATGCAAACAAAGATGAGATGGTCTAGTGTTTGGCACAAACTTAGCGAAAGTGCGAGAGAAACATTTAAGTGCCGGGTCTTAGCTAACATTAAATAAAGCCGTGGACATTGCAAGATCACACAGAAGAGCGGCTCACGTGAACTGACTGTGAACGCAGTACGTAGAGAACAAGGAAGAGCACCAAAGAGTGCTGAACAAAAAACGCATTACACAATTGAGGAGGCAGCAAAATAATATGAAGCGAGTGATGCATACAAGCATATTCATAAGTGTAGCTACTGCGGTAACAAAGCACGGTGTAAACCGCAAGTTTAAATTAAGTTTATAGACACGCTGCCGCTGGTGTTTTTAAAATTGCTGGTGAAGGACTGTGCTTATGCAAACGAAAATGAGATGGTCAGGGATAGAATAGTGTTTGGCACAAATTCAGCAAAAGTGCGACAGAAACTTTTAAGTGCTGGGTCTGAGCTAACATTAAATAATTGCTGGTGAAGGACTGTGCTTATGCAAACAAATAGAAACCAAATGTTACGTTATTTTTAAAATGTTTCCATTTCTTTTTCATAACTTCTTTAACACACTTCTACTCTGCTGCGAAGCGCGGGTATTTTGCTAGTTATAATATATATTGTACTTTGCAATTATGCAATTAAAATAGAAAGTAAAAAAATAAAAATAATTTAAAACATTAGCATTAAATATGATTTCCAAAGTACTAAAGTGCTTAACATTATTGCCTCATAGCCCTGAATCTTGGGTATAAATCAAGTTCAGGTCTAGATACTCCCTGTGTAGAATTTGCATACACTCCCTTTGTCTGTTAATGCTTTCTCTGATTACTGCAATTTCTTCTCATGTCCCAACTCTATGCACAGTACTAAATTACCTATTTACAGCACTGATTCTAAAGGTCCCTCAACTCCCTCTCTGTACTTCACCACAACACATTACCATGACAGTGCCTCTTTGTCACCATTTTCAACATTTGCATTAACTTATTTTATGATTTTATGCACATCGTTTTCAAAATTTCTCTTTTCTGTGTGCTCATAATAGGCAAGGTGTGATTTAAACTCTCCTATAGTTAAAAGATCATATTCTGTTTGTACTGACTGTTTTTTCCACAGTGTGTAATTAGAATATTTAGGATTAGGAAATAAACCTTGTGTGCATCAGATGAAATTCTCCTTCCAGTGTTTATTAAAAAAAAAAGGTATGCCAGTATACAGAGATCTCATTTACATATGAACTACATCCTATCATAAAACATGCAAATCAGTGAATGCAAAATGAAACATAAAATATGGTTTTATGTTGACAGCTTAGGTGAGTGAGAAAGAAACTGCACTGGGGATGAATATCTAGTACTGAATGTGTTTGAGTTGCAGAGTCTTAACAAGTATTTCAATAGATAAATAGGTGCACCTGTATGAACAGTTAATGATTAATGCATGCATTTAAAAGTACAATAATGTATATCTTATTTTAAAACTTTATTCAAATACTTTATAGCAATATGTCCCAAAACAGCGATAATTTCTGGTCTCAATTAGTTGCAATACAAGTGCACTTATTTTTCTCATAAACTCGTGATCGAGACGTTTAACATTCTAGCTTGCTAACTTTAACATACAATCATCTTACTATATGAGACAATTCTAATATTCTAATGACCTCACTAATACAATTATAATATTAACATTGATAGGCATGTTTACAATGTGCTCTCTCTCTTCTTCTCATTCCAATCTTGCCTACTCAAACAAGGCTAAGATCAAACTTTAAGCAGTCCCACCCCTCTGAAATGCCAAGTAGCACCACTCATCATATAACTACCGCTCAATGACAGTGACCATTGGGCTATATGTAATAGTACACATTAATTGTTGTTAATACAAATAATGAAACAGTTCACAGATACATTTAAGCAAATAATAACACTGCAAACAACAGTCGTACTAATACTTATGCTAATAATAAGGAAATAGAATAATTATTGTATCATCAAGAAACTACTGCAACAAATTGTTTTTAAGGTCAGATAACCCCTCCAATTGCCACCCTCCTTTAGTGGCCTTATATGAGTTGCAAGAGGAATGGTGAGGTTATTCTAACTACAGATCAGGCTGGACTCACTGGAGGAAGTGGCAGAACAGAGGTCACTCAGGAAGCTGCTTACTATCTTGGGCAATGACTCTCACTCACTGTAAGTTTTTGCTAAATATTTTTGTAACCAACTGAGACAACCAGTTATGTGATGTTAGTTGGTTTCTACCCTCAGCCATCAGGCTCTATAATTAGTAACCCCTCGGCTGAGGAGATATTGCTCCCCATTTATTGAATGGCACTGAGCTGGTCTAGCAGACATCTTAACACGCAATGATGCTATATGCCTTATACTGTGCAAATGACTGATGTCCTGTACTGAAAATTATATTTTTTAAATTATGTGCAAATCTAATAAGTTTACATTTAGTAAATACCTACACTTTGTTAATATAGTTATAGATAATTCTTGTTAAACGTACTGTATATCAGTGCCTTTTTGTTTGCTGCACAAACCCTGCATTTCCTTCAGTATTAATAAAGTTTGTATATATCTGTCTATATAAATCACCCACTAAATCAGTGATCATGATGACTCATAATAATAACATTTTCAAGTGGATAGGACTGGCGAGCTTTGTTGGGCTGAATGGCCTGTTCTCGTCTAGATTGTTCTAATGTTCTATTTTTTTTGTGTGAACTGTTTGCCTTGAATTTAACTAAAATCTTTAAAAACAAAGACACGTGGACTGTGGAGTATTTTTTGTATAGTGAGTCATACTAGTGCATTTGAGTTATTTTGAACTATATGGAAACCTTCGTCAAACACAGCTATAGCAGTAAACTTCAGAACACTGCTGGAAATTACAGGGAGGTGTATATAAGACTGAATCCAGGGAGCACTGGAAGATACTGGTGAATTATTAGGTTGAAGTAATAACTTCACAGACTGAAAAGCCTATTCTTGTTTGCCACACTACTTAAGAAATAATACCTAATAATTATAATAACATTAATAATAATATATGCAAGAGGTAGACTCTCATCTGTTCTACATACTTGCATACACTTTTTTTAAAACCACCTAATCTAGGTCAGGGACATGGGGAGTTAGAACGTACTATGGCAGCCCAGGAAGAGGAAGCTGAAAAAATGCTAGACAGGTGTAACAAGAATGTAAGTTTAATGTCACTGTGCTCTGTACAAGAAATTATTTTATAAATCCATTCACATGTACAGGCCAGGCCAAAAGAGGCTCTCAGCATTTAGAAGTGCTTAGCCAAGCATAGGACAAAATGGATGGAGGCAGCTTGAGGAATGCATAGCCAGCCTAAAGACAGGTGTATGCTATTTTTCCCTCTGTTAGAGATGAAATTTAATCCTTTCCTTTCCTTGTTTGGAAACCAAGGAAGGGCGTACACGTGGAGAAGACAGTATAAATACTTGGAGTGTAACCAAACACTTCGAAGCCAATGGACGGACGAATGGGTGATATCGTCATTTGTCCTGAAAAGCCTTCCAGTGCAGCAACGAAAAATGGCAGACTTTAAAGATCAAGATCCCACCTTGATATTGTCATGGCTTCCCGTCTGTAATGCCGTGTAAACTGTCAGTAAAGAAAGCTAAGTTATTTTCTCTTATGTGATTTGTACCGCCGTATCACTGTGGGAGGGATATCGCCTTTTAATATCATATCTCTATATTTTTCGGTAACTTAAAACGTCGCAATTATAAAGGAACTTATTCCTATTAGGGAGCTATATCGCCCCCTAAAGGAAACAACAGGTGCAAGACATTGCAAGACATACTGTACATGTACATAAACACAGGGGTACTAGTTTTAGGGTCATCACTAAACCCAAATGTCTTTTGGAATATGGAAGGAAATCCCACACAGACAAGGAGATAACATGCAAATTCCACACAAACCATGACCTAGTGAAGAATTTAAACTGCAAATTCTGGATGCATGAAAAAATACTATTAACCTCTACACCTACTTCAAAGTAATTTTAAAAATGGTGCAGAAAATGTTTCTTTATGTTGCTATTTCCTTGTGCTCTGCACATTCAGCATTAATGACCAATAAAAGGACCACCACAAACCACAAACAGATTTTACAGTGTCCCAAGCCAAGTTAAAATACATAAACAACTTTAATTACTCAAAGTTTTAATGACTATGTAAGGAAAAGAAGAAATATTAAAATTATTTGTTCTATAAAACAATCACTGAAATCTTCTGTGTCTCATTTATCAGAATGTAGAATTTTAGAAAAAAACAACAAAATGAGCATCACAAATACTGTACTTTTGCTGATATGATGATGGTATCTAATGATCATATCACTCTATTTCTTATTGTTTTTGTTTCACAAAACATATCGGAAGAATTTGTTAACTCAGATTCCAGCACTGAATACTAAAGATAATAAACTGATAAGTAAGTGATTTACATTGTTTTTACATATAATTTAAATATTTAGCAGTTTTCCATTCACCCAATGACCAAACCAAAATCCTGTCCTCAACAGGAGAGAATATCAGCATACACCAGGACACACTAGGGTACACATCTACACTCTCTTACTTATGCAGAGTCATCTATTAATATTTAAAAAAAAATAGGTCACTGGTATGTGGAAGAGAAGTGATGTATCTGAAAAATGTATATACACCAGAAAAAGGAGTGGTTTTTACTAGTGCGTCAGATTAATGAAAAATGCCACTGCATATAATTTGAGTCTGTGGGTTCCATTGCTTTGCAAGATTGTTTGTGTGACATCTTGACTGCCTGTACTCTTGTGACCAGTATGTACTGTGTACTGCACTGAATTTACATATTACCAAGATGGCTATGTATGGTCGCCAGATTAGCATACTCTGCAAGATGAATAAAGGCATGAAGGAGAACACTATGGGAAAGTTCAAGGCATGTGATATTCATTCTTGCCTATAGATGACTAGAAATGGTTTCTAGGAATGGCATGAAAGACTGTGATCTTTTGAATCTTAGTTATGGAACTTGTCTGTAAGAGAAAAAGGTAAAAGTGTTTGTGTAGGTAATTTAGTGTGCTGTTTTCAATCAATCCCTCAAAGCATCAAAAAACATCTCTTTTAGTCCGTCTTTAACATTCAACATTGAGTTTTCCTTCATGTGTAAGCTTTGTACTTAGTATGAAACAGGAATTTTATCTGAGCTCAGGTATAAGTAGCTAATGTGATAACTGACCATACCTGCTACATACAAATGTTTTTCATCTTCTATGAGATTGAGTTAATAAAATTTTTTTTAGCCATATAATAAAGCCCATTGCGGCACTTCTTGTGTGATTTTGGGATATACAAAAAATAAATTGTATTGTATTGCATAATTGTCCAACAGCTGAATAATGCCATACAAAATGAATATTTATCAACATGTTATTATATAATACATTATAACCACCAAAGAAGAGTATTAAAAGATATCTCAACATTAACATCAAAATACTCAACACTGACAGCAGAAAGGCAAATGATTATTTATGCATTTCCTATTTGTGCTCAACAGGTAAATTGCAGATTTGTATTGTACATAATGTAAGTAAGTGACATAATTCAGTATGGTGATGATAATTACTCCAAAATAGTAAAACAAAAAAAAACAACCAATGGGTCACATAAAAGGGGCATATCCTTCAAGCCCCAAGACAGAACTGAAAAGTTCAGACTGAACATTTGCACACATGATCAAATTTATACAAAGAATGATGTAGAGTCAAAATGTCTGCCCAAGCAACCCAGCAACAGGTGAGTAAAGTCTGGCACAAACAAAACCTCAGGTTGGAAAGTACAGTATACTGTCTAGAACTCTCTGAGCTGAACATTCTGGAATCATTCAGAGCGCTCTGAGTGGTTACAGGTCTTAAGATCTATGTTTCCAAACTTTGATACTACTGCAGTAACTAAACCCAATCTGGGGAAAGAAACTTTAATTAGAAATAGGAAACTACTGTAGTTTTGTAAGCCAATGTGCCAGAAACAGTAACACTTTTTCTTATAAAACAACAGAGGATATATCAAGGACCCTAACAGTCAAAGCTAGCTGAGGAGGAGAATTCCATAACAATGATAGTAAACTTATGTTCTTTTCCTGAACCTAGTACAGCAACCAGTTTATCTGTGAAATTAGAGCACATAAGTAACAAGTAAAGAGCCAGCCAAAGTACTGCTACATTCTTAAATATTTAACTGTTACTGTGTACTGCTAATGCATAACAATCCCAGGAATAACAGTGTAAAATGCAGGGATTTATAAGCTTTTACCTAAATTTCAAACAAGATAACTTAACTGCAGTATAATGGTTTAATCATCTCTCGCCAATCATTGTGCAATCAATCTAGCAAAGGTGAGCTAACATATAACTTCACCGTAAAGTTGCAAAAGGAAAAATGTTGCTGCACAGTTGATACAGGTGTGTGTATGTAACACACTAGTCAGCAGTGAGGCTGGATACTTTTGAATGCTCTGCACAATAGTATCTCACTATAAATATATTATGTCACTATAAATATATTACGTCAGTCAGAATAAAAGGAATAAGAGAAATGTATTAGTCTTTAGAAGCTTATGATTCTCACTGCTAAGAACAGTTTCACATACAGTGTATTGCAATACTCTGGACAGTAGTGAGAATTAGTTCATACATGTGCTCAACATTAAGATTAACAGTCACAGTTATGATAAGTGATTTTATACAATGAAATGACACTTTTTAATTTATTTCTCTCAGCTATTACATATTTAGCCAGGAACATTTGTTGACCATATAAGCAATTGCACATGGTGTTTCACGGCTTATACTGTATATACACGTAAAGAACAAGAAACCATTAATTCGGTTAGCAAACGTTCTTTTTTTGCATGGGGGAGAGGAGCTGTTTAGCCTTCTGTATTTAATCATAGAACTACAGTTTAAACAAATGAAGCTACAAATCTGAGGTCCTATAATATAAAGTTGGACTTGCATGGCTAACTGTGTATCCAGAAATACAAAAAAAGAAACTTAGAACTTGAGGGAATTGTTTCACATTTTTGCAGGTATCAAGCCCTACAAGAATAAGAAAAATCATCTATATAGAACACAAAAAATGCAGTAAATGCTTGTTCAAAAGCAAAGGGCATAAATGTAAAGCTGGTAAAAACAATTCAGAAACTAAAATACCAGCATTCAGAGGATGTTTCAAGTCACAAGGTAAAGGTAAGCATAAGAACTAAAACAAGGAAAACAAAATATTTTTATGTTTTAAAAGCACTCCAAAAATACATTAAGCGTCCAAAAAGTAAATCCAGGTGACATGTGACTAAGTATGTAAAATAATAAGTAAATGTGTACTTTTAAAAGATGTACTGTGCTACAAATGTAAAAAAAATGTGTAGTGCCTAGCTGATTAAAACCACACGTAAATATACCCTATGTGAAAAGGATGTGAGCAACCACATCAAAAACTTAAATTTTATATGACATTACTAGTTCCTTTGAAGACTGTGAGATTTAAATAAAGCAAGAGTAACTGGATTTGAGAATACGCTAAAATGATTAGTAAATCACATCAAAGCCTGCTTCAAAGAGAAGTTTTTTTTACAATTAATACAACTGAGGAATAAATATCCAGATGCAATAAAGATTTTATAAAGGCTTACTTTTAAATGACAGGACATACTGTTTCATCCATGACTTTTAAGCAACTTGTAAGGGACTGCATAAAACAGGTTAAGAAACAAATTATTGTGAAAATATCATGTGCATATGGGAGGCAGCTAAAGGGTTCATAAAAGGATAATTCCATGCTGGACCGGGGGATGGTAGATAATATACACTGCTCACAAAAATTAAAGGAACACTTTAAAGAAACACATTAGATACATCAGATCTCAATATGAAGTTGGATATCTATACAAATAACGACAGGGCAATGTCTTAGGAACAAAAGGATGCCAAGTCTTTTAATGGAAATACAAGTTTTCTGCCTACAGAGGGCTTAATTGTGTAGACACCCTAAAATCAGAGTGAAATGAAGATGTGGCAGGCTAGTCCATTTTTTCAAAAACTTAATTTCTGCTACTCAAAATGCTTTTCAGTATCTTGTGTGGCCCCCACGAGCTTGTATGCATGCTTGACAATGTCGGGGCATGCTCCTAATGAGACGACGGATGGTGTCTTGTGGCATTTCCTCCCAGATCTGTATGAGGGCATTCCTGAGCTGTTGTACAGTCTGAGGAGCAACCTGGCGGCGCCTAATGGACCGAAACATAATGTCCCACAGATGTTCTATTGGGTTTAAGTCAGGGGATTGTGAAGGCCATTCAATTGTTTCAATTCCTTCATCCTCCAGGTACTGCCTGCATACTCTTGCCACATGAGGCCGGGCATTGTCGTGCATTAGGAGGAAACCAGGACCTACTGCACCAGCGTAGGGTCTGACAATGGGTTCAAGGATTTCATCTCAATACCTTATGGCAGTCAGAGCACCATTTCCTACGCAGTAGATGTCTGTGCGTCAATCCATGGATATGCCTCCCCAGACCATCACTGACCCACCACCAAACCTGTCATGTTGAACGACGTTGCAGGCAGCATATCGTTCTCCTTGTCTTCTCCAGACTCTTTCACGTCTATCACAGCTGCTCAGGGTGAACCTGCTCTCGTCTGTAAAAAGTATAGGGCACCAGTGGCGGACTTGCCAATTCTGGTGTTCTTGAGCAAATGACAGTCGAGCTCCACGGTGCTGGACAGTGAGCACAGGGCCCACTACAGGACATCGGGCCCTCAGGCCATCTTCATGAAGTCTGTTCCTGATTGTTTGGGTAGAGACATTCACACCAGTGGCCCTCTGGAGGTCATTCTGTAGGGCACGAGCAGTGCTCAGCCTGTTCCGCCTTGCACAAAGGAGCAGGTATCGGTCCTGTTGATGGGTTGAGGACCTTCTACGGCCCTGTCCAGCTCTCGAGAATAACAGCCAGTCTCCTGAAATCTCCTCCATGTTCTGGAGATTGTGCTGGGAGACACATTAAACCTTGCTGCAGCACGTGTGGATGTGCCATCCTGGAGAAGTTGGACAACCTGTGCAACTTCTGTAGGGTTAAGGAATTGCCTCATACTGCCAGTAGAGATGATTACTCAAGCCAAAACTAGCACGAGTGGAAAACCAGCCAAAAAAGATCAAGAGGGAGAAACTTGAAATGACCTCCACATGTAAAACCAGTCCTGTTTTGAGGGTTTTCTAATTGTTGCCACTTTAGTGCACCTGTCGTTAAGTCCATGAACACCAATACAGCTGAAAGTGATTAACAATGACCTCAGCTGCTTAACCAACCAGAAAATTATCAGACAGGTTTAAATGATTTCATGCCAGGCCCAATAAAAAAAGTGTTCCTTTAATTTTTGTGAGTATATACTTCTGCTACTATTATGTTATTTAAGTGATTACCTGGCAAGCAGGAAGGCAGCTTTGCTCCTAGTTCATCATTAATCCAAAATCCTTTTTCTCCACATATATATGTACCTGACAAAAAGTAAAAAGCCTTGAAACATCATTCATTACTAAAATTCAGGAAACACTTCCTTATTGCAGCAAACCTAAATATCACATTAATAAATGGTTCAACCAAATAAAGGCAGTAATAATAAAAAGAATACATATAAAAGGTTAACACCTTAATTAATTCTCACTGCACCTAAACTAAAGTAGGCCATTAGCCAATGCAAGTCCAGGCTTGTAGTCCTTTATGAGTATATTTTTCATACTGATTTGCAGAGCTTCCTGTAACTAGATCTTTGTTTTTGAGAAATTACAAGAGATATTTCTCTATACATACCATTAATAGCAGGGTACATCTGATAGCGAGGAATCTGACAGGAATAGTGAACAGTTGATCTGTATGTTGTGAGGTTGGAAAGGCTGTTATAGATGACAGATCCAAACTGCAGATCTGGTGCATTTTTGCAGTCCACAACTAAAAATAAATAGGAAAAAGATATGTTAGAGCTTGAGTTAAAAAAAAAATTAAATGTCTTTGATGAGTTACTCTACTCTAATCTAGTGAGACTAGCAAACCAAAATACAGAAAACATGGTTAGTAAAAGGTCTTATGAAATGGAAAAAATAATTTTAAATATGACCCGATGTTGATTAAAATGCAATAAATTGAAAACAGTTAGGTAAAATAATGATCTCTCAATGGGTTAATAAAGATAATGCTAGACTTTAATATACTCACCAGTAAGTGTTTGCCTTCCATTCCTCAATGTTAGAAAACAGAAATAATAGTAAGGAAGCACAAATACTGTGAGACTCGAAAGTCGCAGTGACTGACAAAATTTAATTTTAATGTATTTTAATTTATGGAATTACAAAACATGGTGAACAGACTATTGTGGCATATGAGTATATAATCCCTTCAATGTTGATATTTTATTTTGTTTAAGCAACAAGTTGGGAGTTTTTATTAAGATAGAGTATATTGCAACATTTTTAAACAATGTTTGAAATTTGATATTGTTTATTTATTTTCTAAACTTGCTTATTCCAATAAAGAATTGGGGAAGGCCAGATTTAGCAGAAGGCACGCATTATCTCTAAATGACATGCCAGTCGATCTCGGTGCACACTTAAGCACAAATAAACACTTTACCATAGTGGGTCAGGACAGAGTTACTAATAAATTTAAAGTTCAAACCACTGGTAAGTGCAAAGATTCCAAATTTCCTTGCTTGTGAGATAAGAAACTTCACATAAACACAATATTCAAGCCTTGGAGCTCTGTTCTACTCAGTATGATAACATCATTTCAAAACTAATATAAGATTTGAGAAAAAAAATACCAACATAATTATACAGTACCAGTAACGGCACACTGCACAATAATGTGCAGTGAATACACTTGGCTTGAGCATTCATAGTTTTTTCACTCTTTCTCTGTATGTTTAGCATTCGTTTGCTCAGAGGATGATGTGCTTGCTGCTTCCTGAGCAGCTCTTCTTTTCTCCACCCTAGCCTGCTTCTTCTCTTCTTTTGCTGGCATCTTTTCATGTTAATACTGATTAAGTCAGTGTTTATGTTACAATTACTTAGTATGTTTTCCTTAATTTTTTATTTAAGCTGGCACTTAAGTCTTCAATCTGCCTCAAACATGATTTAATATAAGAGGTAGTGAAAGTGACGGTGAAGGTGGTAGGGATGAGAACGGTGCCCACACGCATGTGCCACATGGCTGCCCTGCTGGCGCTGCCAAGTTGATTCTACAATAAAATAAAACAAAAATGAAAAGAGGAATAACCTTGGAGGTCAATCATCACCGCAAAAGTGAATAGTAGATGTCACGTAGTATATGTGTACCAAATTTCAGGTAAATAGTTCAAACGGTTTGCGAGCTACAGGTGATTTAAAATCCTGGACAGACAAACAGACAGCTATGGTAGCGTCTTATATAAGAAGAAAAGAGTGAGTGAGCTGGAGGAACATACCACTTATTCTACTGTTGACATAAAATGCATTCATGCTTACACTACAAGCACTAAAACATGGGCTGATTACTTCTGCATTTAAATACATTTTATTACAGATATATAATAAAAACAAATTGAAGAAATACTTATTCAAACAGTTTCAAAAACCAAGAGTATAGCTGACTAAGGGTCAGAGAAGCAACTCAGCTGCTGGTTAAGTGGGTTTGGATTAAACGTAGCAGCATTTGCCATTTACCTATACTGGATCTAGAATACCAGTTAAGCCTAGCAGCAGAGCATCACTTCGAAAATAATGATTTCCACAGGTTAAAGGATAACTTGCTAGAGGATTTACATTGCGAGGTTACAGATAGTTTTGCAGTAACTGTACCTAGTGAAATAACCTATTTTTGGACTGATTAAGAGTTACGAGTTGAGCAGTCCATTGGAAGAAATATAAGAGGTAGTAAGTAGGATATAAATGGATAAAATAGGCATCAAACTTGGGACAATGATCTTTAGGCGCATACCAACATGCATGAATTTAGCTTGCTTCAACATCACCTCTCATCAAGTTCTGGCAAAATGTATAAATCAGTGTATTTCATTACATGTTGTAAGGGTGTTCAAAGTTTAAGAGCAAAATTCCATAAATTGTTGGTTGTGACATACCCAAAACATTGCTATTGCAAAGCTGCATTTAAAACATAACATAACCAACACTTTCATTTCGGCTAACAGCTCACGGCTTCTACACGCAGATGGAGTGATCAAGTAACATACAAGATTTCATATGAATATTATTTAATCTCTGTCAAATTGCTAAAGTTTTATGACTTCATTGTTGTCCAGCATTTTCAAAACATTCACCATTTCTTAGGATCTGAATGCAGATATCTGCATACAATAAATGCCATCTTTATGGTAGCTTCTAGATGAGGGGCCCCTGAGAGCTACTTTTACAAAATGAAAATGGCCGAGAGCTACTCATGTTTTCTAATGTTTATTGTCAAAGCTTATTTCAAACCAAACAAACTGAATAAGCTTGTTTTGCCCGAATATTTACAAAATATTGGTGTCCACAACTCAGATTTTGAATTAAAATATCACAAAAATATTTAGTTCACCTGCAAGTGCATTTTGCATGTCTAGATGAATTTTCTAGTGTATTTCTATTGAATTAAAACATGAATGCTGTCAAAACAAAACAATGCAATTACAAATACACAGATATTACTTATTTGTTTGTCATTTTGTTACATGTCACTGTTTCACTTCAGAAGAGTATTCACATGTCCAGTTGCATGTGTGATGTGTTTTTTAGTTGGTCAGATGACTGGCACTGCATGGAGTCAACGTGAGATGTGTATGGTGGAGTGTAGCCACTTAGGTTCACTCTTATGGAGTCATTTAAAAGTTCATCTGTCAGTCTTGTTCTGAATTTTGATTTCATGACATTCATGTCAGAAAAGGCAGACTTACAGAAGTATGTAGACCGAATCAGAGCAGACAGTTTCAGAGCTGCTTGGTGAAGATTCTTATAGTTATTTGGCTCTACTAAGCTCCAGAAATGCTGATAATGCTGTTGAGACTTTAACTGCACATTATTTTGAAGGTTGACTAATATATAACATATAAAATCCAAGGTCTGTCTGGATTTAGATCAGGTGTTTTTCTGTAATTTGCTTGAACATTCCGGTTGATTTTGTGACTTCTCTCATTTTGTTATGTATCATAGTTCGTTTGCAGTACCGATTTATTTGCGCGAATCCAAGAAAAAGGCAGCGGGCTGAGGGGAGGGGCCTTCCTCACTCACTCGCCAGCTTCGGGGTGTGTTCCTTAACTTCGCTTATCTAGCAAACGAGAGAACAATTGAATTCAACTTTGTTTGATAAAGTGTTACTTAGGTCTTGATGAGTTTGAGTCCGGATATTCTCTTAAGTGTATGCCACATTGAAAAAAAAGATTACAATTCAGATTGTGGATCGTAATATGATTTTTTGGAAAGATCGCACACCCCTAATTTGACTAATTAAGTCTTCAAATTTATGTAGGACTAGCAAAATACCCGCGCTGCGTAGCGGAGAAGTAGTGTGTTAAAGAAGTTATGAAAAAGAAAAGGAAACATTTTAAAAATAACATAACCTGATTGTCAATGTAATTGTTTTGTCACTGTTATGAGTGTTGCTGTCATCAAGAATTTGATTATCATTATTTCTTTCAATCTGGTTCGTATTTAGAGGATGTGTTGTTTTGAAGTTACATTCAGTGTTTGTCAACCGTTGTAAAGATAACAGGTTTCATTCATTGAAGTGTTCACTACGCAAATCGCTACTCGTGAATGTAAGATGTTTAACAGGCATTCCCGGTATTAACTTGTGCTAAACGTACCATGGTGTGACGTAAGGGGAGCTGACTGTAAAAAGGCAAGGAGGCGCATATTTTGAACGAAAAGGGAGAAGACAGCGAAGGAGCATAAAATTGAGAAGAAAAACTGTTTAAATAAAGAGCTAAGAAGGTGAATGGAAAGAAGCAGCCAGCGGTAAGGCAAGGGAGACTTCGTAATAAGGACGGTTGGGTGCACGTAAAAGGTGTAACAATAAGATTGTTAAGCCTTATGATAATGTTCCCTTACGGAGGATTTAGAGAGACGCACTGGGAAAAGTATAATCTGAACCTCTCTACAGTTTTGTTTATTTTCAGGTTGTAATGTTCATCAAATTAACGTATCATCCCAGTGGCGGACAATGCATTTCACACCTAGGCCTTCAGTAGTGCTCCGTCTGAATCAACCTGCCCCTCAAAAGTTAATTTATGGTGATAAAAACCATCTTCATATGCAGAAATACAGTATAAAGAGCCGCTGCATCGCAGATAGATAACTCCTGTAGCTACAATAAATGCCTTTATTGAATAGACAAACAAGGGGTGAACAAGTTCCTTTCTACTGCAGCTACAGCCGCGACACACATAAAAAACATCAATAATCTATACTAATAAAAGGCAAAGCCCTCACTGACTGACTGACTGACTGACTGACTGACTGACTGACTCACTCACTCATCACTAATTCTCCAACTTCCTGTGTAGGTGGAAGGCTGAAATTTGGCAGGCTCATTCCTTACAGCTTACTTACAAAAGTTGGGCAAGTTTCATTTCGAAATTCTACGCGTAATGGTTATAACTGGATCTATTTTTCTCCATATACTATAATGGAGTTGAGCTCGATGGCTGTGGGAGGCGGAGTCTCATGTGACATCATTACGTCTCCCACGTAATCATGTGAACTGACTGTCAACGCAGTACATAGAAAACAAGGAAGAGCTCCAAAAAGCGCTGAAGAAAACATGCATTATACAATTGAGAAGGCAGCGAAACAATAAGAAGCGGGCGACTGACACATACAACCATATTCATGAGTGCAGCTACTTTGGAAACAAAGAACGGTGTAAACCTAAAGTTTAAATTAAGTTTATAGACAGGCTGCCGCTGGCGTTTGTCATGCCCATGGCTAATGCAGGATACAAGTTTAATGAGAGGACGCAGGATATAAACGAGAGTTTTGATCACTTTCTAACTAAGTTAAAAATGCTGGTGAAGGGCTGTGCTTATGCAAATTCCGAGAGACTGTGTTTGTGGGGGACTGACAGTTAAGGCGGGTGGGGGAGTCATGTCATCATCTCCCCTCCCATTCACCTCATTTCGCTCTGAGCTGAGCTCTGCAGCTAACACAGTCTTGCGGAAGCAACTTTGTGACGCTGCCACCAAATACTCACAGAAAAATCCACAAGTTAATACACACGCTGCCTCTACAGTTTCTCCACACTGAATCCTCCAGGCACTACTTACAAAAGGTTACATTGACAATCGTGTTACGTTATTTTTAAAATGTCTCCTTTTCTTAGCACAAGCACAGCTGAGAAGCTTTGATGCATGTGCTCCATAACGCGTTAAAAAATAACGCATTTAATCACAATTTGCATTCCAAGCAAAGGGGAACTTCTGTCAATGCATGATTTCCTGGTACACCGATTACATTGATGCACACATCAGAGCTACAAAAATGTCAGAGACGGAAGAAAGCGCGTTGCTAGGACTGATTAGAGGAAAATTTAATTTCAAAAGACTACCCTAAGGAAGCCTTGATAAAAGCGTGGTTTTGTGCAAACTGTGCAAAAAGGAGTTTCCATACCACCCAGCACTTCAACCTTACGGTACCATCTAAATGCAAAACATGTTACAGCGAACACAGAAACTGTATATGCTGTTAGCACTAGCAGTAACAGTTCAAGGACCAACAAAAGGTGTTGGCAGCCCAAACCTGATGAAATGACTGGCTTCAGGACCAAAATTAGTAAGTCAACATCGGTCAAACACATACAAGCATATTCATGAATGCAGCTACTTCGAAAACAAAGCACGGTGTAAACCTAAAGTTTAAATTAAGTTCATAGACAGGCTGCCGCTGGCGTTTGTCATGCCCACGGCTAATGCGGGATACAAGTTTATGAGAGGACGCAGGATATAAACGAGAGTTTTGATCACTTTGTAACTAAGTTAACATTGCTGGTGAGGGGCTGTGCTTATGCAAATTCCGAGAGACTGTCTTTGTTAGGGGGATTGACAGTTAAGGCGGGTGGGGAAGTCACATCATCATTTCCCCTCCCATCACCTCATTTCGCTGTGAGCTGAGCTCCGCAGCTAACGCAGTCTTGCGGAACCAACTTTGTGACGCTGCCACCAAATACTCACAGAAAAATTCACAAGTTAATACACACGCTGTCTCTAGAGTTTCTCCACACTCTGAATTCTCCAGGCACTACTTACAAAAGGTTACATTGACAATCGTGTTACGTTATTTTGAAAATGTTTCCTTTTCTTAGCACAAGCACAGCTGAGAAGCTTTGATGCATGTGCTCCATAACGCGTTAAAAAATAACGCATTTAATCACACTTTGCATTCCAAGCAAAGGGGAACTTCTGTCAATGCATGATTTCCTGGAACACCGATTACATTGATGCACACATCAGAGCTACAAAAATGTAACAGTCAGAAGAAAGCGCGTTGCTACGACTGATTGGAGGAAAATTCAAAAGACTACCCGACGGAAGCCTTGATAAAAGTGTGGTTTTGTGCACATATATATATGTGCATATATATGTGGATGTATATGTTGTCACAGATGTCCGGGGACACTACCCGGCCGGGACGCCTGGATAGTCCCCGACTTGGACATTGTTACTCCTTGGCCACGAGAGGGCAGCTGCCCGGGGCTATTTGGGGGCCACAGGGATGGAGCTGGGACACTCTTTATGAGAGGACGTAGCCACCGCCAGGGGGCGCCCGGACAGTCGGAGAAGCCTGGATGGCAGCACTTCCGCCACACCAGGAAGTACTGCCGGAAATAATTCCAAGAAGACCCGGAGTGCTTTCGGGTGCTTTCCTGAGACTTCCGCCACACCAGGAAGTGACGTCAAGGGAGCACCTGGGGCTCATCCGGGTCATGATAAAGGCCTCCTTCTAGTAGATGAGCCAGAGTTGGGAGGAAGGAGACGAAGCTTGTGAGGAGGAGGAAGGAGGTCAAAGAGAAAGAGAGAGAGAAAGAAAGAGAAGAAGAGAAAGAGGAAGAGAGTTGGTGAGAGGAGGCATTGTGGTGCTCAAAATAAAAATAGAGTGTTCTGGACATCCTGGTGTCGGTCTGTCTGTGTTTGGGGGTACGTTTTCCACAATGTATATATACGGTTTATATGTGTGTATATCTATACTAATAAAAGGCAAAGCCCTCACTCACTCACTCACTCACTCACTCACTGACTCATCACTAATTCTCCAACTTCCCGTGTGGGTAGAAGGCTGAAATTTGGCAGGTTCATTCCTTACAGCTTCCTTACAAAAGTTGGGCAGGTTTTATATCGAAATTCTACGCATAATGGTCATAACTGGAAGCAGTTTTTCTCCATTTACTGTAATGGAGATGAGCTTTAACGCCGTGGGGGCGGAGTTTCATGTGACATCATCACGCCTCCCACGTAATCACGCAGTACATAGAAAACCAGGAAGACCTCAAAAAAGCGCTGAAGAAAACATGCATTATATAATTGAGAAGGCAGCGAAACAATAAGAAGCGGCGGTGACATATACAACCATATTCATGAGTTCTGCTACTGAAACAAAGCACGATGTAAACCTACACTTTAAATTAAGTTCATAGACAGGCTGCTGCTGGCGTTTGTAATTTAGTGCCTGCCCATATAAGGCCGTCCGTCAGCGGCAATCTAATAGCAAACTACCACGGGTAAATATTCACGGGTGAAGGACTGTGCTTATGGAGAGGAAGATGAGATGGTCAGGGTGGTGTTTGACAGCGGAGAAGTAGTGTGTTAAAGAAGCAATGAAAAAGAAAAGGAAACATTTTGAAAATAACGTAACATGATTGTCAATGTAATTGTTTTGTCACTGTTGTGAGTGATGAGTGTTGCTGTCATATATATATATATATATATATATATATATATATATATATATATATATATATATATATATTTACACACACATATAAACATATATATATATACACATATCTATACATATACACATAAATATACACACACACACATATACATACATATATATATATCTACATATATACACACAAATACATATATATATATACATACACACACACATATATAAACATATATACATATACATACAGTACATATCTACATATATACACACACAGCTATTTCGTATCAGTGCAATACGCTGCTTGTTAAAATGGATAACTCCGCCTTACGCAAGTCTGCGTGGATATTATGAACTATCAGATTTGTTCAAGTTCTATTTAAATTTTAAATAGAAGGAATTTTTATTTAGTCGACAGAAATATCTTTGGTAGGAATGGTAAAACAGACAGGAATATTATTCCTGAATAAATCAACTCAAACCTTAAACAACTTATAATATTTTGCTCTCCATAAAAATATCCTGTCTAAATTATACAAGTTAGAAATAAAGTAAACGTTAAAAGAACATACATTCAAATTTCTTTACTCTTATGTAATTTTATATAAAAAATAAACTTAGATTTTAAATATCCCAAAAGATTTTGCTCTCCATAAAAATATATCCTGTCAAAATTATACAAATTCAAATATGAACATGCTGCATAACAAAACCTGGAAATATAAATAAAATGTGTTCCTTTCAGCAATAACAAATCAAATCATTCAGTTGTCTTTGCTCATATGTCATTTTAGAGCTGGACGCCTGGCATCTTTTTTGCAACAAGTTCGTTTCTGTTTGGTGTGAGGTTCTGTGTTGTGGAGATTCTCAGGATGGATTGCAGGTGCTCATCAGTGAGGCGACTCCTGTGTGCTGTTTTGTTAGTCTTTATCACTGAGAAGAGCTTCTCACACAGATATGTGCTACCAAACATGCACAAGGTTCGAGCCGCATGTAGACGGACTTTTTTTGTTCTTCAAAGTCACCAAAGCGCCGTGCAAACTCAGTGCGCTCAGTTTATCAGCAAAGTGCGTATTTGGGAACACCGTAGTGACGACTTGGTTTAACATTACTTGGCAACAGGGAAAGTGGGGCAAATTGCACTGGTGCATTTGTGTCTCCCATAAAAGCAGCTTCACTTGAAATCACTTTGTGATTGTGCACGGGTAAAACGTCCGCTGAAGTGTCAGATTCTTATTTAATTCTTCTGCTTTCTGTATCTTCTGCATTGCATTCAGGTTACCCTGATGTTTTGTCTCATAGTGCCGTCTTAGATTAAATTCTGTAATTACAGCCACATTAGCTCCACAAATGAGACACACGGGTTCAGTAAACATATACTCAGCCTCCCATCGGTTTTAAAGGCTCTATTTTCAGAATCAACTTTTCTCTTCAGCATCGTGTGAGCTAGCTTCGCAATAACTTGCAGCATCATAAGCTAGACTTGATTAACGCGTGTTACGCAAGGCAGCTGAAGCGCTGCATTATGGGATCTGTAGTTTATTGTGTTACCAGCGCTTCATATACCCGGCCATTAATAACAATAATACAGTATATAAAATGATCTCGGGCCGGATATAATTACACGCCGGGCGGATGTGGCCCGCGCCCTTGAGTTTGACACATATGGACTAAATAGAACTTGAAAAGATATATTTTTTCAAATGTGATCGCAATTCAGATAGAGTTGACGCCAGCACTACAGCCTGCTCTTACTTTTTACCGCTCATCTAATGAATACACTGAGTATGGCTTTACCAAAACAATCATTGATGGCTAATAAAGTATCCATTATTCGAGTATGTAGATCGGGATATATATATATATATACATATATATATACCCGCGATCGCAGCGAGAAGTAGTGTGTTAAAAAGCTAGAAAAGAAAAGGGAACATTTTAAAAATAACGTAACATGACTGTCAATATACAGTATTTGTTTTGTGAGTGTTACTGAGTGTTGCTGTCATCAAGGATTTGATTATCATTATTTCTTTCAATCAGGTTCGTATTTGTAGGATGTGTTGTGTTCAAGTTACATTCCGTGTTTGTCAATCGTTGTAAAGATGACAGGTTTCATTCATCGATTCGCTTCTTACTGCATCAATAAACAGCTCGTCTTCTTCTTTATCTGAGACCTGACACACTGCATGCATGGGTTTTTTTACACTGTCTTCCTTTAGCGGACATTGACTTTTTCCAACGTGTGCTTTGTTTCCGCAGTAGTTGGATTTATGAATATGCTTGTATGTATCAGACGCTTCATATTTTTGCTGCCTTTTCAATTGTGTAATTCGGTTTTGTTCAGCGCTTTTGGAACTGTTGCTTTTTATCTGTGCACTGCGTCAGTTCACGTGAGCCACTCGGTGTACATGCATCGAAGGTTCCCAGCTGTGCTGGTGCCATCTCGTGCTATGTCCATGGCTGTATTTAATGTTACCTTAGTCCTGGCACTTAAAACTTTCTCTCGCAGTTTCGCTGAGTTTGTGTCAAACACCACCCTGACCATCTCATCTTCCTCCCCATAAGCACAGTCCTTCACCCGTGAATATTTACCCGTGGCAGTTTGCTATTGGATTGCCGCTGACGGACGGCCTTATATGGGCAGGCACTAAATTACAAACGCCAGCGGCAGCCTGTCTATGAACTTAATTTAAAGTGTAGGTTTACATCATGCTTTGTTTCCGAAGTAGCAGAACTCATGAATATGGTTGTATATGTCACTCGCTTCTTATTGTTTCGCTGCCTTCTCAATTATATAATGCATGTTTTCTTCAGCGCTTTTTTGAGGTCTTCCTGGTTTTCTATGTACTGCGTGATTACGGGGAGGCGTGATGATGTCACACGAAACTCCGCCCCCACGGCGTTCAAGCTCATCTCCATTACAGTAAATGGAGAAAACTGCTTCCAGTTATGACCATTACGCGTAGAATTTCGATATAAAACCTGCCCAACTTTTGTAAGGAAACTGTAAGGAATGAACCTGCCAAATTTCAGCCTTCCACCCTCACGGGAAGTTGGAGAATTAGTGATGAGTGAGTGAGTGAGTGAGTGAGTGAGTGAGTGAGGGCTTTGCCTTTTATTAGTATAGATAAATATCATTATTTGACTTTTACCTGGTGTCTGACGTGGTGTCTGAGGGTGCAAGGGTGCGAGCAAGCACCTAATCTGTCACAATGTTTATGTGTGTGTGTGTGTATATATACTAGCAGAATACCCGCGCTTCGCAGCGGAGAAGTAGTGTGTTAAAGAAGTTATGAAAAAGAAAAGCAAACATTTTAAAAATAACGTAAGATGATTGTTAATGTAATTGTTTTGTCATTGATATGAGTGTTGTTGTCATATCTATCTATTTATATTATATATATATATATATATATAGCAAAATACCTCGATTGGCAGCGGAGAAGTAAAAAGAAAAGGAAACATTTTAATAATAACGTAACATGATTGACAATGTAATTGTTTTGTCATTGTCATGAGTGTTGCTGGCATATATATATATATATATATATATATATACACACACAGACACATATATAAACATATATATACATATAAACATATATATAAATATATATACATATATACACGTATATATATACAGTTATATATATATACATATACATATATACACATACTGTATATATACACACACACACATATATACATACTGTATATACACATAAACATATCTACATATATACTGTATATACACATATATATACAAATCTACATATATATCTACATATATATATATTAGGTGGGACTCGATTAAAAAATTAATCCAATTAATTAGAGGCTGTGTAAGAATTAATCTTGATTAATCGTATGTAATCGCTTACACGTAAATTTGCCCCAAATCGCAAATGTTTTTTTAACTTAAAACGGTTTTAGTGGGCGACAGAATCAAATAATAGACATGGACATGAATATTGTAAACTGAAGCTGTTTTAATTTCTGAAAAAAAAGCTTTTAAACTGCATTTGAATTCAAAACAGAAACAAAAATATCATCCAAGGTTAAAATTGGGCAGACTTAAAAATAAAGTGGTAGTTTAAGTACTTTAAATACATTTTCAGAATAGTATTGTCTTTAAATAATAATAACCAAAATTTCAACATAAAGTGCAGTTTTCTTCTTAAAAAATAAGTCAGAAACATAAAAGGTAATTTGACCAGCTTACTCTTTAAACTCTGAGTAACATTAGCCAAAATTATTTTGTACATTAGGCTAAAACAGTGTGATCATTGAACATTTTGTAATTAGATGTATTTAGAATCACTAACGGTCACGGAAGTCCAATGATCCCCAGTAAGAGCCACAAAGTCCGCTTTCTGTAATGCATCTAATTTTGCTTGCTTTTCAGTGTGCACAAAACCATGCTTTTATCAAGGCTTCGCTCGGGTAATCGAAATGATCAGTCGTAGGAACGCGCTTTATTCCGACTCTAACATTTTTGTAGCTGTGATGTGTGCATCAGTGTAATGGATGTACCAGGAAATCATGCATTGACAAAAGTTCCCGTTTGCTTGGAATTGAAAGTGTGATTAAATGAGTTATATCTTAACGCGTTATGGAGTACATGCATCGAAGCTTCTCAGCTGTGCTTGTGCTAAGAAAGGGAAAATTTTAAAAATAACGTAACATGATTCTGCGTTAACCTAATATTTTTTCATACGTCCCAAACCAAGGAGATGCGAAGGTAAATGAATCAGGTAGCGCATTACATAGTCAGTACACCCCCTCTCGGGAATCGAACCTCAAATGTCGGCGTTAGAGGCGAAGACTCTACAATTGCGCCACTTGGCTTGTCTATGCTAAAGTATGTATTGTAGATCGGGGTATATATATACTGTCACACACGTGCGCATGGGAGGCAGCTAAAGGGCTTGAGTGAAGGCAGTTCGGAGGCATGCCGGGGTGTGGCAGAGTGCACTGACTCTTTTCTCCCTTGCCTGTAGACCATCCCCGGGGGATTTCACCTGGATCACCTGACATCACTTCCGGGACTGAGCCAATGGAGGTCGGCCACCCCAGCTCCAGTCCCTCTGATGTCCCCTCCGGCTACGAGCCAATGGTGGAAGACCACGTGCGGATCCATACGACCTCACTTCCTGTCTCCCCCTTTAAAACCTGCCCCTTTTCCTTTGTTTCTTTAGTCTTGTTTTGGACTCGGTTGTGTGCACTTCAGTGCTCTGTATTTTACTGAAAGAAAACGACTTTTGCAGCCAGGATACCACAATATACGGGTGGCTGCCCCAACTCTTTATCTGTCAATGTCTCGTTCTTGTGACAGTGGCGTAGTCGGCAGGATGGAGAAGTCCCGGAGGAGAAGGGGACAGGACCTGCAATATACCCAGGTGGGAGCGTATCGGGCCGAGTATTCAGGCGGGAGGGTGCCCGTGGTTCGGCGTGACCGGTGCGGGCTCCGCTCCCGGCACTCATAACTAGCCCATCTGGAGTGGCCAGGGAGTGTGCGGGTGGGGCTCACAGAATTGGGCTGCCCTGGAGGGGGAGGCAAAAGGGACTCAGTATGCTCTCTTGGGGGAGAGTGCCTGCCTTCCTGCGAAACCAAAGCCCCATTTACCACCTAGGGGTGCCCCAGACTGGCAGGTGAATAAAATAAAAATGGAGGTTGGACCCTGAGCGCCAACCAACAAACAAGCCTGGTCCTTATGGGCAATGGTAGGGCATTGGCTACGCCATTTGAAAACACGCCCTACCAAATAATAGAGCAGGTAGCTTGCTATCTGCTCCTGGAAGCGCTTCCCCGTGGCTTCACCCAGCCGGTTTGGGGCGAGCGGTTCAAGAACATGGCTGAGCTCATAGAGCTTATGGAGACGCAGAGGGCGGCCTCACACTCTAGGGGAGCAGAACCGTCCTCATGTCAAACTCAGCCGGGGTATGTTCCAAGACCTAGCCCCACCCTGTACAATCCGGAGCCCGTATTGGCGTCCGCGGGGCCGCGGGCGCGCAAACCGCTTGGAGGCAAGGAGGAATGCAGGTGGAGGGTGAGGAGGGTTGGTGTGCTCTGGCTAATCCGCTGGCGGTCCCACATACTGGCGTGGTGATCGCCAACGGACACAAGACCACAGGTTTGTTCGACCGCAGCAACATTTCAATTGTTGCCCGCCGCTTTGTGCAACCGCAACAGTGGCTAAATTTAAGACCGGTATAACCTGTGTCCACGGAGACATCCGCTGGTACAGGTCCGCCGCTGTGTCATCAGTTACGGAGGGTCAGTTCGTAAGCTCACCGTAGCGTCCTACCTGATCCTCCACACCCGGTGATACTAGGGCGGACTGGTCTAAAATCAAAAGCGGTGAGACACATACCACTCCGGGGTTAATTTGGGCCTCGTTATGGACGGAGATAACCCGTCTCAAGCTGCCTCCACGCCGTGTAATCAGCCGGCAGAGAGAGACGGCAGTCGCCCTGACTGACGTGGCAACTCCCGGCCGCCGCTGGCTAACACGCCATCCACCAACGCCGGGCGGAGCGGAGGAAACCACGCCCATTGAGGTCGACGCTGACCCTCTCTCCGTGTTGCGGTTCCAATTTAAAGAAACGCCGGCTTCTTTTAGAAGGGAGCAATGGAATGATGACTCCCTGAAGTTTGTAAAAAATGCAGTGGTCCTTGTCAATGGCCAGCGCACTAATCAGTCGATGCCACAGGGCCCCTACTTTGTGCTAGATAATGACCTCCTTTACCGTGTAGCAATGCATGACGGGCAGGAGACGAGGCTGCTGCTAGTGCCGCACCTTCCGGCGGCAGGTCTGTGAGCTAGCACACGCCCACCTCCTAGGTGGCCACCTGGGCACCAAAAACTCTGGAGCGGATCAAGCTCCGCTTCTACTGGCCAGGAATTAATGAGGAGGTTCGTCGCTTTTGCGCTTCCTGCCCGGAGTGTCAACTGCGACAAATTCCTAGGAGGGACCGTGCTCCTCTCATTCCTATTCCACTGATTGACGCTCCTTCCACAGAATCGGGGTCGACCTGGTGGGACCCCTGGAGCCCTCAGCCCGAGGACACAAGTACATTTTAGTCCTCGTGGATTACGCTACACGATACCCGAAGCTGTTCCGTTGCGCTCAGCTACCTCTAAAGCCATCGCACGGAATTACTAGGGTATTCGCGGGGGGATCCCCAAAGAAGTCTTGACAGACCAGGGGACCCCTTCACCTCGGAAACGTTCAAGGAGACTGCCAGATTACTGAAAATAAAGCATTTAAAGACCTCGTGTATCATCCTCAAACCGACGGATTAGTAGAGAGGTTTAATCAAACTCTCAAGCAAATGCTGCGTAAGGTGGTCAGCGAGGATGGAAGGAACTGGGATCAGCTCCTCCCCTCGTCCTTTTGCCTATCGGAAGTCCCACAAGCCTCCACGGGTTCTCCCCTTTGAACTACTATACGGGCGACAACCTGGGCATATTAGATATTTTGAAAGAAGGCTGGGAAGAAGAGGCTCTTCCCTCCACAAACATACTGGAATATATCGCGCAGTTACGCGATAGATTTGGAAAAATTCGGCCTGTCCTTAAAAGTCACATGGAGGAGGCTCAAGCAGCGCAGGCCCGGTACTACAACCGCGCACGCCTCTTCGAGTTCCGCCCGGAGATCGGGTCATGGTCCTAGTGCCTACCTCCCACTCTAAATTGCTTGCCCACTGGCAGGGCCCCTACGGTTAAGGAGAGGAAGGGACTGGTCGACTATTTGGTGAGTCAACCCAATCGCGGCCAAAGGAGCGGTTTATCATGTGAACCTGCTGAAACCGTGGAAGGACAGGGACCCCGATCCCTCCTCCGCCAGCCCCGCCACTCTTCGCCACACACACGACCTTAACTTCGCACGGACTTAAGTCCCAGACAGCGGCAGGAGCTGGAAACAGTTATCCGGACCGCTCGGGAGGTAGTCAGTGAGAACCCGGAAGGACCTCTCTGATTGAGCACAACATCGTGACAGAGCCCGGGTTGTTGTCCGAGAACGCCCGTATCGCCTTCCCGAGGCAAAAAAGGCTGAAGTGGAGCTTGAGATCAAGCGCATGCTGGAGCTAGGTGTGATTGAGGAAAGTTATAGTCCCTGGTCCAGCCCCATTGTGCTCGTCGGTAAGCCTGACGGAAGTTGGAGGTTCTGCAATGACTTCCGCCGGCTTAATCAAGTCTCCCAATTTGATGCTTATCCAATGCCACGCGGGACGACCTCCTCGAGATGCTTGGACAGGCTCAATACCTGACCACTCTTGACATGACGAAAGGGTACTGGCAGGTTCCTTTAACGGACTCCGCAGGAAAAACCGCTTAGTACCCCTAGCGGACACTGGCAGTATCGTGTCCTTCCATTTGGGTTACACGGGCTCCAGCAACCTTTCAGCGTCTGGTGGACAAAGTGCTTCGGCCTCATAACTCATACAGTGCTGCCTACCTGGATGACGTGGTCATCTATTCCAGCACATGGAAGGAACACCTACAGCATGTCCAAGCGGTATTACGGACACTTGGTGAGGCGGGCTCGGATTAATCCCAAGAAATGCTTCTTGGATTAAGCGAGCCAAATATTTAGGCTACCTGGTGGGTCGGGTACCGTAAGGCCACAGTGCTCCAAAATTGATGCCATTCTGAAATGGCCCGTCCATGAACCAAGCGGCAAGTCCAAGCCTTTCGGTTAGCGGGTACTACCGCCGGTTTGTACCCGGTTTTGAGAGCGCGCCTTGACTGATTTAACAAAGAAGAGGGCCCGAACATTGTGGTATGGACTGAAAAACAGGCGCTGCATTTGGTGACTTAAAGCAGGCCCTTACGCCCACACCTGTTTTGATGGCACCTAACTTTTCTTTGCCTTTCATCCTCCAGACGGACGCTTCGGACACAGGCCTGGGCGCCGTGCTGAGCCAAAGCGTCGATGGTGTGGGGCACCCCATCATGTTCCTGAGCCGAAACTGTTGGACCGGGAGACCAGGTATGCTGCGGTGGAGAGGGAGGCTCTGGCGATTAAATGGGCGATTACTCAGCTGAGGTACTACCTGTTGGGCCGGGAATTCACCCTTGTCACGGACCATGCACCCCTACAGTGGATGGCCCTCCACAAGGAGTCGAATCCGCGGGTCACCCGGTGGTTTCTTGACCTGCAGCCGCATAAGTTTTCGCCGTTCATCGCCGGGCGCTCCACGCCAACGCTGATGCTCTTTCTCGGGTTCACGACCTCTCGGTTAGTCGCCCGACCCGCCGGGTCTGGGCTAAGGGGGGGGCCTTGTCACACACGTGCGCATGGGAGGCAGCTAAAGGGCTTGAGTGAAGGCAGTTCGGAGGCATGCCGGGGTGTGGCAGAGTGCACTGACTCTTTTTCTCCCTTGCCTGTAGACCATCCCCGGGGGATTTCACCTGGATCACCTGACATCACTTCCGGGACTGAGCCAATGGAAGTCGGCCACACCAGCTCCAGTCCCTCTGATGTCACCTCCGGCTACGAGCCAATGGTGGAAGACCACGTGCCGGATCCATACGACCTCACTTCCTGTCTCCCCCTTTAAAACCTGCCCCTTTTCCTTTGTTTCTTTAGTCTTGTTTTGGACTCGGTTGTGTGCACTTCAGTGCTCTGTATTTTACTGAAAGAAAACGACTTTTGCAGCCAGGATACCACAATATACGGGTGGCTGCCCCAACTCTTTATCTGTCAATGTCTCGTTCTTGTGACAATACATTTATATATATATACCCGTGTACCACAGTGGAGAAGTAGAAGTTATGAAAAAGAAAAGGGAACATTTTAAAACTAACGTAACATGATTGTCAATATACAGTAATTGTTTTGTGAGTGTTATTGAATGTTGCTGTCATCAAGGATTTGATTATCATTATTTCTTTCAATCAGGCTCGTATTTGTAGGATGTGTTCAAGTTACATTCCGTGTTTGTCAATCGTTGTAAAGATAAGAGGTTTCATTCATCGATTAGTTCCTTACTGCATCAATAAACAGCTCGTCTTCCTTTTTATCTGTGATGTGACAAACTGCATGCACGGGTTTTTTACACTGTCTTCCTTTAGCAGGACATTCACTTTTTCCACCGAGTGCTTTGTTTCCGCAGTAGCTGCACTTATGAATATGATTGTATGTATAAGGCGCTTCATATTTTTTTCTGCCTTCTCAATTGTGTAATTCGGTTTTTGTTCAGCACTCTTTGGAACTGTTGCTTTTTGTCTGCGCATTGCGTCAGTTCACGTGAGCCGCTTGGTGTTCTTGCATCGAAGGTTCCCAGCTGTACTGGTGCCATCTCGTGTAATGTCAGCTAAGACCCGGCACTTAAAAGTTTCTCTCGCAGTTTCAATGAGTTTGTGCCAAACACCACCCTGACCATCTCATCTTCCTCTGCATAAGCACAGTCCTTCACCCGTGAACATTTACCGGCAGTGTTTGTATTGGATTGCCGCTGATGGACGGCCTTATATGGGCAGGCACTAAATTACAAACGCTAGTGGCAGCATGTCTATGAACTTAATTTAATATAAACTTACGTTTCACGCAGTGCTTTGTTTCCGCAGTAGCTGTACTTATGAATATGCTTGTATGCATCATTTGCTTCATAATGTTTTTCTGCCTTCTCAATTGTGAAATGGCGTTTTGTGCTCATCGCTGTTTGGAGTTCTTCCTTGTTCTCTACGTACTTACGTAGGAGGCGTGATGATGTCACACGAAACTCCGCCCCCCACGGCCATCTCCAACTCAAGACTCCATTACATTATATGGGAAAAAATAGCTTCCAGTTATGACCCTTATGCGTAGAATTTCGAAATGAAACCTGCCCAACTTTTGTAAGTAAGCTGTAAGGAATAAGCCTGCCAAATTTCAGCCTTTTACCTACACAGGAAGTTGGAGAATTAGTGATGAGTCAGTGAGTGATTGAGTGAGTGAGTGAGTGAGTGAGTGAGTGAGTGAGGGCTTTGCCTTTTATTAGTATAGATGACAGCAACACACATGACAATGACAATGTCAATCATGTTACATTATTATTAAAATGTTTCCTTTTCTTTTTCATTACTTCTTTAACACACTACTTCTCCGCTGCGAAGTGCGGGTATTTTGCTAGTAACTCATAAACTTGCAATATTATTTAGGAAAATTGCAACAGTTTACTCACCAAAAATTCAGATTATTTGTAAACAAAATCCATCCTCTTGTCTTTCCTCCAAAACAGTTCAAATACTCTGTCGTACAGATTATCCATGCGCTTCAGTTCCATCAAAAAGTCCCTTTCTATCGCTATCGAAGCTAATGCTGAAAGTCGAACCTGCCCTGTCGTATTTCTGGCATAAATTAATTCGCTTTAGGGCTGAAAATGTCCGCTCGACAGAAGCAGTGGACACGGGAATGGTCACCGCCAAATATACCAATGTGTACAGCTGCCCCATGCTCTCATTCAGATTTTTCTGATGAAGGAAGTCAAGGAAATCAGTTGGAGATTTTCCTGCAAAATCATCCATGGCATACATTACAGTCAGTTCTGTTTTTAGCTGAGACAGATCAAAAAGTGCTCCGTGGCTCTGAGTTAAACTGGAGAAGGCTGCATGCGGGAAATTTTTCTTGTATTCCCGAAACTTGTCACGAGCGTGACAAACATCAGTTTTTCGTGGCCTTGAAATCTGGTCTGTGTCTGGCAAATAATATTGTCCAGAATCCTGCCATGGAGTTGGTGGTAGTGCGCGCGTGGATCTTGCGCTCGGAGCGCCTGCAGTGCGTGCGTTCAGTGGCCTCGTAGAGTTCCTCATATCGGCTTCTATCCAATCAATGGGTCTGAATACGGTGACGGTGCCGTACGCCTGCTAGAGGGCCCTACTGACACCAACTCAAAATCTAATTGGTTGAAGCAACAGTTTAATCGACATTTATTCTGTGTTAGAGGGCCTGCAGAACGGATTGTGAAGGCTCTCTGCCTGGCAACAAATGATGGCTGAAATGTGATTGGTTAAATGCTTTAATACAAAAATACATGTCTGGAAGCAGCACAACCATTAGAAACGCTATGAAAGGAAGTGGACAGACTATTTGGAATTATTTAATAAGTATTCATGGACAAAATATAATTAACATCAGTTTGTGATTCAGATATTTTTTTAGGCCAGTAGAGAAGGCCTTGCAGGCCCTGACGGCCCACCACTCAAGCTCATGGTTAACTCATCAGATCTTACATCACCGGTCAGCGCTTGACACAATTCTCTGCCGCTCTCTCCAATAAGATAACGGAATAATCTGACCTTAGTGTTTTCCTCTGCCTCCGGCATTGCAAGTTCTGTGTATAATGTGAACTCATCCTTCCATGTTCTCCATGACTTCGCCTGGTCTTTAGCATCAAGGCTTTATACCCTGAGTCTTCTCATTAAACTTGTATCTCGCGAATATCTCGTGCGATCTTGCAATGTCCACGGCTTTATTTAATTTTACCTCAGACCCGGCACTTAAAAGTTTCTCTCGCACTTTCGCTGAGGGAGGGTTTCCGCAGTACCTGCACTTATGAATATGATAAGCATATTCCTTCACCCGCGAATATTTACCTTATATGGGCAGGCACTCAATTGCATGGGAGACGTAATGATGCGAGACGCAACTCCGCTTCAGACGGCGACCGAGCTGCAGGCTATGGCCGTATACAGTATATGGACGAAAGTAGGTTCCAGTTATGACCATTACGCATAGAATTTCGAAATGAAACCTGCCTAACTTTTGTAAGTAAGCTGTAAGGAATGAGCCTGCCAAATGTCAGCCTTTCACCTACACGGGAAGTTGGAGAATTAGTTATGAGTGAGTCAGTGAGTGAGTGAGTGAGTCAGTCAGTCAGTCAGTGAGGGCTTTGCCTTTTATTAGTATAGATTCATTAACCCTTTGGCGAGCTACCGGTACCTCGCGAGCAAAATGTTGGGAGACCCCTGTTCTAGAGAATTAAAATTGCTCATAAGCATTCCTAAATCCTGGTAAAGTTCGAAATAGTTTCCTAAATTAGAAAAATTGATAAAATGCTTTTACTCCTTCTCCTAAGAGTATGAGCAAATTTGTGTTTCTGAGATTTCTTAGTAAGTTAGGTCTATTCTTCTACTCTGAGATACTTGATAAATACAGGTAGACATTCCCAAAACATATAAACATATGAAGAAAGGTGCTTGGGGTCTTCACTTCACAGAAATCTGGCAGTACGAGTCTGTGGTTAGCACCATTGCATAGCACTTAAAATGTGTGATACAAGAGCAAAGCATAGTGGTTGAGATGTATGTTTTGATTAGGTGGGTTTTTAGACGACTAAGTAATGCACTTGAATGCTGAGCTCCATGTTACAGTATATGCGGAAGACTTGGTGCCAAATTAATTGAAATGGTAATGACTGAAACCCTATGAAACAATGAATGTTGCCAAAGGATTTGGAGAATCCTAGTGATACACTGGCAATTATTATTTTAATTTAATTTAAGAGCTATCAAAATCCTGGGCATCTGTACTGCCATGTCTTTCTCAGTCTAGTACCGATGATTCAGTGTGAAAATTTTTCTTGGGGCAACAAACCATAAAAGTCACACATATGAGTCATACACACTGGCACTAAGTTTTGCTACATTATTATTTTTTTCTTTATTACTCATGCATCTCCAAATCATGAAGCACTTATGACACGGTTTAGTGGGTCCCACTTACAACACTCAGCAGGATCCTCAACAGAATTAGAATATATCTTAATATAGATACAAACCATGAACAAACTTAAGGATTGCTAAACAGTATCATATTAAATCAAAACTGCAGTTCATGCAGAGGAAGCAGAACAAAAACAGGAACTGACCAAAAATTGCTCAATAATATTACAGGGATTTAGGTAAAATATTTAAATTAATTAAAGTAGGTAGTAATAACTTAGTGGCCAAGATACAACCAGTCATGATGAATGAAGCAAATACGATGTTGCAGTAGGACTGAGCAAGTTAAGGTCAATTAAATTGAAAGATGGCGAAAATAGTACTTAGTGAGTTGAGCGAGAGACATGTTGATGAAATAAGACCGGGAGCTTGTTCTCTATGAGGTTAATAAAGGCATTCATGTAAACCCAATTTAATTTTGTAATCTTTAAAATGGAGAATTTAGTTTGTTATGAATGAAAGGAAAGAAGCAGTTTCAGGAGTTGAACTATATACATAATACAAAGTTATTCTTTACATAGTTAAATCTCCCTCATTTATCACAACCAACATATTTTTGCTTGAAGGGTGCAATGGGATCAGAATTAGTAGACCATGCTTTCTGACACTGGCAAATGTACAGTATATGCTATAATAGAATACCTTCTGTATAAGAGCCACATCAAATCTCTTGCATTGCAAGCAGTGGAGAAAACTAGCCCTTTAATTATGAAATCCTAAACTCTTGTATGTTTCAAGAAAGAACTCACAGGTTAGTCATAAGGAGTCAGAGGAGTGGACAAAGACATAAGGTAGTATTATTTACATAATAAGGAAAGAAAGAACAAACCCCAAGGCAGTGCTATGGAGTGTCAAGCCCTAACCCTGACATCCACTGTCTTGTCAGTTTGAATGCTTTAATCCAACCCTGATAATTGATGAATAATTCCGGTAGTACTAACATTCATTGAAAATAACAACAAAATGCAATCCATCTACTAGACCCTCTTCTAGACCATTGCCCACAACAAAACAAAAGTATAACATGAAGAAAAACCTACTTTTACACAACATGAGTGCGAATCCCCAATATGCCCCACAATGTCTGTATTTATAAAACAAGATCTGAAAAAAAAGCTTGTTAGCACATAGTAAACAGACAAAAGCAAGATTTAACACACAAAAGGTAAAAGTAGAATGCAAATATGGAGAAACTACAGATAGACACAGCTCCGTATGGGTGCAGAAAACACACAGAACCTGACTCTTGACATTTATTTAATTTGTCAAGCAGTACAGGGAACCCGTCATTCCCTCCAGGAAAAAGGAATGTCAATATCTTTAAAATTTCCACAAAGATGGAATAAATGAGACCATGATAAAAAATGACTTTATCTTTAGGGACTTGTACAAAATGTTGTAAAGTGGGAATGCTTTTAGAAATAATGCCATGATTAGTTTTTATTCATCAATAAATTTCCTATAACATTCAATTTACAGAAAAAAATAAATTCAATATTTGGTGTGGCCACCCATTGCTTTCTCTTTGGCACACTTGCATGCAGTTTCTGAAGATACTCATGTAGTAGGCTGCTCCCAGGCTCTTGGAGAACTTGTCACAAATCCACTGCAGACTTTACAGTGGCTGCCTTACTTTCTTCTGTCTCTGCAAGTAATCACAAACCAGCTTTATGATGTTGAGATCAAGGTTCTGTGGGAGCCATATCATCTGTGGCAGAATTCCCTATTTCTCTTTTTGCTGTGTATATTTTATGACTTTGGCTGTGCGTTAGGGAACATGAAGCTGGGACCAATTAAATGCCTCCTTGAAGATGCTGCATGACAAATAAGAATACTGTACTTTTCAGCAGTGAAGAGGCCACCATTTTTTTCTGTTTGCATAAATGCAGCCCAAAACCTGCAGTGACAAATTCATGGCACTTAAGTGTTGCCAGTACACATTCATCAATGTGCCACTCTCCAGCCCTTTGGCAGAAAAACTGACTCATCAGTCCAGAGTACCGGTTGCCATTTTACTGTATTCCAGCCCTTGTGTTTTCATGGGTAGGTCATTCATTTCAGCCTCATAAAAATGGCTTTTTGGTTGAAACTCTTACATGAAGGTCAATTTTGATAAGGCTTCTCTGGACTGCAGATGGATGTACCGGGCTCCCAGTCATTTCTGCCACTTTTGAACTGATAGTGGTACTGGATATCTTCTGATTTCAATGGCATGCAAGTTTGGTGTATTTTCCATTTGCTGCATTCAGTTTCTGTGGCTCACTGCTATGTTTCTGTTCCTCACCTTGCGGATTTGTTTGTGCGTCTATAGAAGAAGAGCTTGGGCAGTACATCAAAAAAAACCCTGTCTGACATGTAATTTCAGCTTGGAAGTGACTTAGATGATGTAGGATGTGGAATTCATTATTCTTATTTAATTTTGCTTCATTGAATTTTAATACTATTTACATATGTGCCTTTTATATCACACTGATTTTTCTGTCTGTATGTTTAACAAGCTGATTGTGCCCTGTCACACATAGTGTAAGAGAAATATATTTCTTTTGGAGTCAAGTGATGTCCTATTTTTAACTCTGGGGTGTGAAGCTGATAATTGTGGGTCAGTTTGTGATGTTATTTTACCTAATGTTTTAAGCACATGCTGGTTCAAAACAAGGCATTATACTGAGACTGAATATCTGCCAATGACTGATAAGACCTAATCATCTAATTATCTAATTACTATAATTGTAGAATCAATAAATTAAAAAAAAATTATGTATCCTACTTTTTGTTTCACATATTTTGAGTAGCCAGCTAAAACCTCTCCAACCATGTATGATGTAAGGGGGATGGATTTTGGTAGAATTTTGGAGAGAGAGAGAGAGAGAGAGGTGAGGAGCATGCACTGGCATCGCACATTGCCACACCCACCACGTGACAAACCAACTCAGGATCCCAGATTAGGACCCAAGTGCAGTCATGCAGTGGGTGACACCTCAGCAACACATTAGTTCAGATGGAATGGAACAGTGTGAGGTTTTTTTTACTGTGGTTAGAGTTCCAATTCTGCCACCAACCCCCAGGTTTTTCCCTGCAGGTCAGAGGGCCTACATGCAGGGCTGAATGCAGATTAACGTCATACCCAGGACGGTGCAATTGCAGGTTAAGGGCCTTGCTCAAGGGCCCAATGAATTAGAGTCACCTTTGGCTTTTATGGGATTTGAAACCTTCTGATAACAGTACAGATCCCTAGCCTCAGGGCCACCACTCCACCATATTCAGAGTTAAATGTTCACTATGCATGATGAAGAAAACAGACCAATCTGAACACGGTTGGTGCTCCAGAGATTATACATTTAGATTAAGATAAAATATACATTAGCTATAAAACATCTATATGAACTCAACACATACAAAGTACAAACCCAGTTCTAATTTGGTGGGAGAAAAAGAACATGCAAGATGTAACATTGTGGACAGAATGAGCTACAAATGAAGAGCAAAGCACTGAAAGGAATCTTATTCTTAACATTTTCACAGATACAGAAGACCTGACAACGTATGTACAGTAAATTAGAGAATAAATAGCTGTGAAGGTGGAAAAACTGATGAAACATGGTACTTGGCTGTGAATGAGATACCTTTCAAGAGAAAAAGGAAATGATTTGAGGTACAGCTATGCTGAAATACTAGTACATATACTGTATCACACACATTTTCACTTCTGGTGCAAAATTACTTCAATTATGAAAAAGAGCATGCCACAGTCTTTACAGGAATTGAATAACATTGCCACCCTCTGCACCCTCACAAACAGTGATAACTTGGGGGAGACTGTGGTCAACTTGGTTTTCTAGCAACAAAATTTAAGTTTTATGGGTTAGTACCATAACTCCATATTCTTTGGACACCTTTTTCTGTGGGCAGCATGGTGGTGCAGTGGTAGTGCTGCTGCCTCTCAGTAAGGAGACCTGGGTTCACTTCCTGGGTCTTCCCTGTGTGGAGTTTGCATGTTCTCCCCATGTCTGTGTTGGTTTCCTCTCACAGTCCAAAGACATGCAGGTTAGGTGCATTGGTGATCCTAAAATGTCCCTGGTGTGTGTGTGCCCTACCTGGGGTTTGTTTATGCCCTGTGCTGGCTGGTATTGGCTCCAGCAGATGTGTTAGGACCTGTTTAACTTTGAGCTTACTAATTTCACAACAAATGGCTTAAAGATCTTCCTGAAAACTGTGTCACAAAGATGTACTTTAGTCTGCTAAAAAGTTTTAGTCAGCTCAGTACAGAGAGTGTCTATTTTGATATCAACAGAATCATTGTTTTGAGAGGTCAAAGCATGTGGGGCATTCTTCACAGGGTTAGATACATCCTAATGGGATCTTCTTCCAGCTGGCACTATTATAATCTGTATAATGAGGTAAGTGCTAGAGGTTAATTATAAGGTTTATATGAGGGGAAAAAAGATAAAGAGGAGGAACTAGTAAGCATTCTGGAAGAGGTGCTCAAGCTTGAATCCATCCAACACCAAGGGTCACAAGATTCAGAATTTCGGCATTCTTGAGTGGTACTGTCAAACTTTAGATTGGAGATATTGTGCAAATATAGACCTAATTTTATTTGTGTGTCTCCAAGAGTGCAAATTTCTACAGTTTATAAGCAAGCTAAAACTTAAACCCATTAGTCTATGCTTAGATTCCATAGATATTTAATCAAGTAACATATCACTTGACACCATTTTAGGCACAGGCTTCAATATTGTTGCATAAGTTCTGTTAGAATGCAGAAGGAACTGGCTGGGGTTCACTGAATGCTTATTTTATGTAGAAGACGTAGACTGCAATGGGTTACTTTTAAGATTGTGGATTATTATTAAGATTACTCTACTTTAAATATACCAATAAACAATACCATGTGAACACCAAGTGCACAGTAGCTATGAAATAATATCCAGTTTTCAACATACTGACAATATGCACAGCCCTATCCCCCAAAGATAAGAAAGAATGGAACCAAACACAGATTTATAGTCAGCAAACCAGGAAACACACCAGATTACAGGCAATTCTTTTTATTACATGTCTGAAATTACTATCAGAAAAAAATGAGAAAAGTAAAAAAAAAAAACAGTTAAGGGAAGCAAGAACGCTGTCTGTAGCAAAATAACAAACTTGACATATAGCTACTTACACCTTCTTTCTTTATCTGCGAAAAAAAAAAGTTTCTGAGGGTTAAAGTAATGTGGAACGTGACACTTTATAAAATGTATTCAGTAGCTTTGTATGGACGATGATGTGGATGATTTCTAGTTCACTTTCATGTTTTGCTGCATATTAATGGTAAACATTACATTGGAAACCTTAATACTGTATATGCAGGTTTTTTGTTTAAGAATTATTTACTTTCATATTACTTTCTCCATAATATATACTGTAGATTATCTGTCATTTTTTAAACTGTATGTACATATTCAATAAATAAATAGATTTCCACATATTTCAAAATAAATAAGTATATTTATAAATTAAATATCACAACAGACTCTCTAATTCTACTGTTACAGTGTAGATTTACAACAGGAAATGTTACATTGTGTTACATGACATTACACAATATTTGCTGATGTTGTAAAGTGAACATTATTTACTCACTCATCCACTATACTGTCTGAATGAAATATTTAATCAATAGTATGGCAGGATCTATTCCCTCCTATAAAAAAAACACACTTCCAATGCTACTTTTGCTGCAGAAGCACTTTGAAGGTAGCTGAAGGAGTAAAACAGAAAATAAAACAGCTGAAATGGTGTTTGTTTAGCATTTATGAAACTGAGGCTTAACTGTGTACTTGTTTTCCTTATGAACTTTATTGATAAGGTGTCATGATTTAGCTGGGGCTCCTCCCCTAGCTATTCCAGTCTGTAATTTGCCATTGGCCCCACCAATCAGTGACTGATGCAATGCAATATTTATCAGGTGATATTCAGGTGAAAATAATAGAACCTCTATCAGGGCACGCCAACTCAATGCACCCACAGTGACAGAGGTAAACACAATTCAGCTCTTCAGCCCTAGTCTCCTCATTGAAAAGCCTTAGCCACTGGCAACAAATAATCTGTATTTCTTAACAAAGTTCAGATTCAAAAAAATTGTCAGAAAGTAGACATGTAGATTATCATGGTGAAAATGAGCAGAATAGCAACAACCGTACATACAGTACCAAAGAGGAACACAAAGGCAGTACTCTAAAAAACAGATTTAAGTTCAAAATGAAGAAAGGGCAAAGAAAGACCAAGGGGCTTGATAAGATGATTTTCAAAGACAGGAAGACATATGTATTTATTAGTGAAAAGTTTCTCTTGCTTCTTCCTTAATGAAACGACTTGCCTGATTAATGTTGTTTGGCAAAAGACATAGTTGGAGAAGCAATATGGCATATATTTCTGGCTGAGCAATGTCCTGACACAGAGTACCCAACTCACTTGCAAAAGACATTTAAAATTGGAAAAATATAGTTCAAATCACAAATAACAATTAGCCTTAAAGTGTGATAAAACAATATTTTTAAAGTGAATTTTAAAGTTAAAAATTGTTAAAAAAGTAAAATAATAATATTATAAAATAAGCAGCAAGTATTCTTTAATTTGTTTTAAATACTTGAGACTATTCTTTTTGCAAAGGCAGGCCACAATCCAAAAATGGCACACCAATATTGACTGAGAAATACTGTTTGTTTGAAGGAGATACTGCAAAAAAAACCCTCTACTGTGCCATATTAGTGAAATATTATTGATACATAGGATGGGAAGATTAAATTGCCAAAGATAGAAACAACAGTGATGACACAGACTTGACTAACTAGTGTTACTGATAATTAAAAAAGCAAAATGAAATGAACAGATTCAGGCCAAAAATGGGAATTTACCGGCTTTTAATGTAATACAATTATTTGAAAACAAATTTTTGTAAATGAGCAAAACAACCAAGTAGGACTTTGCAAACACATGCAAACATAATTTTTGGCCAGGATATCCTGTTACTTTTCAGGGGTGAGAATACACTTTATCAGGAAAAGGGTAACTGGGAGGGTAGCAGCAGAACCACTCCTCAACTGTAAATTTCACTTCGGACACCCAGAATTCTAAAGGTGTAAGCAAACAATGTGTCTTTTTTTGGTTACATCTGACAACAGAGCCAAAATCTAATTAAAGATCAACTGTCTTTGGCTAGCTTTTGAACTTTCTTATTACTGCCTTTAAAGTGGTACATGCTGCATTTTTTAATCTATTTTCTTGAATTATGATCTCATTGGGAAAGTTAAATAACCTTAATTTATACTATGTCATTTCCCTGCCTGTTTCTATAGAGGGTGTTAACAACAGATTTTCTCATGTGTACTAGCATATAATGTGAAAAACAACTACTGTTGTTTGTCAACAATTAACACTGAACTCATTTTGTTTAAATTTGATAGTCATTTTTTAAGAAAATTTCACTGAGATATCACAAATACTGTGCATGGAACTCATTTTCAGAAAAGCCCATTGGAAAGCATTGTCGAGTTCACAAACTCATCAGTAATAGAACTGAGAAAAAACTTTCAAAGTCTCCAATTACAGATTAGTTTACTGTTTCAAATTTACTTCAAGAAAGGAAATTGCAGTAGAGTTGTGTGTACTGTAGCAGCTTGTACTTATGCAAACCTCTGTTCCAGGAGAGCTCACTTTTCCTACTTCTTGAAACCATAGTGGTGAAGTTACAAGATGTTATTGACCAAATAAGTAAAAATGCAAGCAAATTATCTTATATACCTATAAATGAAAAAGGGAATGAGCTCCTTGACCATGGCTTACTTACACATTATTCATACATTGAATGATAAAGTACTTAGGATTTCCACTAAAAACAACCTCATAGCCGCATTATCTGTAGATAAATATTTTTCTAACACTATATTTATCGGCAATGAGTTACAATGACCTGCTAATCTATCATTAATGTCACTGAAGAAAACAATTTTACTTTGTAGTTAGGATACAGCAGGTTGGATAATATATGGATGGATGGATGGACTTAAACAGGGATTTTAAATTCCCATTGGATATTTCTTTCAAGAATGTTGTGTTTAAAAAATATGAACTCCAATTTAACATAGAGTCTTCACAACCAACAATTAACAATAGTACGCAATTCATTAATCACTTGTGTTGGACTTTGTTGTCTAAGAAAGGTATTTTAGTCCTCACCAACCTATTTGGTCTTTTGTGTTTAACTAAATAATATTGTAAGGGGCTGCCAAAACATGTGCTTTATAAACCCTAACACAAGTAATTACATTATATTATTGATTTTGTTTTTTGATCATGACTCACTGCTTCAAAAATATTAAATAAACAACTAGCTCTTTGATAAAGTGTGGTAAAAGAAGTCAGTGGCTCCCCGTCATATTTTAAATAAATAAATAAATAAATAATGGACATGTTAATGCTGGGGAGAGGAGTAGGTACAAGCGATTGACTAAGGAGATGGCTCATCTCTGGGTTGGTCCGAGGTAGTCAGCCAGCCCTGTGCTGGTCTATTTGTCTCATTATCAACCCAGGGTGGCAATCAGGCAATCACACTTGCAACCCTTCCCAGTGTATTAAAGGAGAGTGAGAAGACACAGACAGAGATTGGAAGAAAAGAAAGAAAAATTAAAGGAGAAACGGAGGTTAAAAGGATGGATGCAACCAAGCAGGCAAGAGCAAGCGAGTGAATGTTGAAAAGAAGCAATCAGACCGGAATAGAGCCTCTGGGGGACATGTATGGCCAGTGCTCAGAAGGGGGCTGTGGGGTCTTTAGGACACATCAATTATAAAGGGTAACCAGTGCTCTGACTTTTAAGGACAGATTCTTGCCAGTATTTTGAACTTCGTTTCTAAGGATCTTCTATTCAGTTTTAACCTCCACGATGAACACTTTATTTTATTGGATTATTTATTTATTATGAATTTTGCACTGCACATTGGACACTGTTATTTTGATTTGCTTTACTTTTAAAATAAAAGCACTGAACACCTTTGCACCTACCCCTTACAATGTATTGTGTGTCCTCATCTGCCTGGCTTATCCAGTTATGTTATTGATAGTGCAGCGTTTAAGAGGCTCCCAAAAAATAAAAGAGGGACTGTGAAGCTGACACACACTATGACATAAAGTCACTACAAAATGTAAAAATGCTCAAATTTTCAGAACAGTTAAGTAAATCTCTGAACACAACCAAGTATTACACTGTAGTTATTTATTTATACCTTGGTATAACAGGAAGTCCAAAAATGTTTTTTAAGGACAGTGTTCTATTTATTCCGCAAGAATATTACTTCAGATTAAATTTTATTTTTATTTCTTTAAAAATCTGAGGAGATCCAGTAGTTTAAACTTGCTTGTGAAAAAAAAAGAAATTTAAAAATATTTGTTCTGCAGGAACTGTAAAAAAACTAAAAGCATGTAGATTGATTGTTTATTAGCATAACATTTTTTCCATTACTTATGATTAGATTTAATATGGCATTTTAAGTTATTCTTTACCAAATTATTTCTCAATAATTCTTCAGAGTATTATTACTTAAAGAGATATGCCGAAAAAAAGAGAAATGTCAAGGAAGCAAATAGGTTTAACCATTTGTGAAACCAGAAGACCAGCAAGAGACCAGGGGCCTCATGTATAAACGGTGCATACACACAAAAATGTTGTGATGAACGTTTCCACGTTCAAAACATGATGTATAAAATCTAAACTTGGTGTAAAGCCACGCACATTTTCACGGTAGACCCAACCCTGGTGTACACAAGTTCTCCGTTTGGTTTTATAAACTGGTGGCACCCAGTGTCAAAGCAGTGCTACTGTTCCTGTGTGGTTACACTTTTTTTTTTTTAGATCCACATCCCTGACGCGGCTTTATCTGATACGCTGAAACTAACTGCATATTGTTTATTAGTTTAAGGCATCTGATTGTAATTAACCTGTAACAATATAATGGTCCAGGGAATAGCCAAAGAATTCTAAATACCATAGCTGCTTTAGCGTGGTTACTCTCACTGCACCTTCTTTTTCTTTTTTCAGCTGCTCCTGTTAGGTGTTGCCACAGTGGATCATCTTTTTCCATATTACTCTCACTGCTCTGCTTAGAGTATTTATATCACTGTATCTGAATAGGGAATCACAGCTCAGCAGCTGATTGGAAAGAGAATTATCAGGATACAGCATCAAGCACACGCTGCCTCAGCCATTCTGCCTATTGAACTGCTCTCATACAGCAAATGCTTCAGAGCCTTTCCTCGCAGTTCAGAAACAGTTTCATCCCAGGAACTATAACTGCACTCAATCGGTCCATCAAGTGCTCCTTGTAGAACTGTTTGTACTTATTAGTACAATCACCTCACTGTAAACTTGCAATACTGTTATAATATTGCACTAAAGCGCGTATTTACATATGAAGACGATATCATTTTTAAGATGAAATGCAGTAAAATATGTTTATCATATTATACAAACTAAATTGTAACTTCATTTAAATAATCTATATTGTTAATAATTAAACATGTGAGGACACGGTGCCGCAGCGCTAGCGAGGAGCTGCCACTCCGTTTGCGGATTGTTCCTGCCTTGCGCTGTATTCTTCTAAACATGTACTACGAAGATATTTCAATGTTCCTTAAAAGTTTTGAAGAATTGGCGTACTAAGCTTACAGATGGCTTAACATCTATTACAGATCTGATTGTGTGGCAATTGGGTATTTGGAGAAAGAAAAGGAAGGACAGGAATTGGAGGTTAGTACGTTTGAAAGAGACAGTACTGCTGCAATAAATTATTTCATTGAAGCTCGCGCACTCCTATCATCATGAAAATGATATCACATATACACCTCAGTATTTTAATTATTCAGAGAGCTGTAATACTGTATTATGAATGTAATGGATTCTGTGTCCTTTAGGAAGAAGAGAAAGCCCGGAAGCACGTAGTGATTCATACACATAGTGCATATAGAAGATCAAATACAAAAAGAAGCACTTTAGTTACGATGGGATTTGAGAAACTAGTAAATTAAATGATTTTAAGATGAAGTTTATGATGTTCTACTTTAATGACAAAATAAACTACGTGATTAAAGTGGAAATTTCGAGATTAAAGTTGACATTTCGTGCTTTTTTCCCCACTGTGTTCCTATTTTTTTTTCTCTGTAGCCTAATAAACTTTCATATGACACTTAGACGGTGGGTTATGACTTGCCTTTTCACGGCAACTTTGATATCTGACAACTGTGTGACTTTATGAACTTCAGCTTTCGAGTTTCTCCGACACTCTATGTCACTCGATCAACTTTCTTTTGTTGTTTTTACCACTTTGTTAAACCAACAAATAGTACGTTTTTCCTTGCCTCCACTTGGTATTTGCTGAAATTCTTCTATTTCCCCCGTGCTTTTGCCATTCTTTTTTCACAGAAGGCTGAGCTTAAGAGCCATTTACAGTATACTGATTTGCATATTCAAAGAGGCGTAATTCTGGGAGGAGTTGGTGCGGGACAGCAGGCACATACACGTGTGTTACTTTTCACGCTGACCGGGATTTATGTAGCAGAAGAACATGGAAGCTGGTATTCGCATAGATTTATGCATCTGGATTTTTTTGTGCATACGAACATTTCCACTTTTGTGCTTACGCCATGTTATAGTGTGAATTCTACCCACAGCTTTATGCATGAGGCCCCAGGAGTAATTATGACTTGATTTCTCTTTGTTTTTTTGTCATTTTTAAGCAGGATAAAGGTTAGCAATAAAAGAAGCAAAACCTTTGCAGCTCTTGACAAACTCTAAATTGCAATGTGATTTGTAAGGGTATTAATGATAGATCTTCATGTCTTCCATTACTCTTCTTCTGTAAGACAGTTGAAGGAAAAGAAGAAAGAACAGAACGAAACAGTATAAGCAAAAATAAAAAAAGAAACAACCCCTGAGCAGACAATAAAGCTTAGTGATCAGACTTTTATTATATTATTTCTAAAATCAATTTAGATATTCAGAATTTTATCAAATTCTAACTTGCTGTTGTCACAGTAAGTATGTGTAAACAATATCTTGGCTTAAGGAATAAACAGTATATCAACAAACCACTGGTGCTGTGAATGGGCTTCGGTTGTTTTGCCAATGTTTGTCTGTAATACTTAATTTATAAAATGAACCTAAACTATTGACAATTACATGGGAGAAGGCTTAGACTCCACCTGAAAAAGGGAAAAACTTAAAAGAGTTTCTTACTTTTACAGATTGGGACATTGTTGCTCCAAGAACCATCTTTTAGACATCCTATCTGGAATTTGTCAACCTCTGTATCATCCTTAAACCAAAAAAAGGCAGTGAATTAATGTCCATACAGCATATTAACACCTAAGCAGTCAATGGGTAACTATGAGATGGAGCTGCTTAACTTGAAAGTTTAGAAAACTTCAGTGTCTCAATTTCTACACCATGCCTGTGATAAGGGATCAAGTCAAATCTGACAAATGTGTTTAGTCTATACATTGATATTAGTACTGAATATTCTCTGAGTAATTTGAAGAGATATTCATTTAACCATTAGAAGAATTTAAATGCAATGTAACAAAGTTACGTTTGGAGAAGAACATGAGTTGGGAACTGAGGAAAATATGTATAAAAGGGCACAAGTTGTGACTTGGGTATTGATCAGCAGTTTAGTAGAAAGTAGTCAAACATTCTGAGATGGCCTGGTGATTCATGAAGTTGTTATTCAGTTTTGTTGCTGTTACGTTGGAGAATGTTTACAGATATTTAGACAATGAAAAAATATAATGTACAAGGATAGACATTCAATTGCAGTGATAAAATACAATACAGTTGGTATTTAAAGGATTAATCAAATTTCAAATGATGTTCATCTGCTGAGGATAAAATGCTGCAATATTAAATGGACTTCTACAAGCAAATATAATGGATGTCTTTTGCCCCTGCATGGTCATTTGTACTTTGTTAATGGCAAACCTTGTTACTTATCTCCACAGAAAGACAGAAACAAAGCTGCCGTAATTTTACCCAGATTACTTAACCACGCGCTACCACTTCCACATTCCTTTCTTTCCTCTGGTCCACTTCTGATGACATCATGGCTCCAATACAGTACCTCGGTTCCTTCCTAGCATTCCATCTACCGGTTTTTGGTCCCACCCCATAAATGGCTAACCTCATCATATGCATTTTGTTTGTTGTAACACTGAAAAGCCATATCACTGACAATACGTTGGACATTTCCATACCACTGGGACCCTACTTTGTGTTGGAAAACGATCTGTTGTATCAAGTCGCGGACCACGAAGGCAAGGTATGGAAGTTGTTGCTAGTGCCATGGACCTACCGGCGGGAGGACTGTGAACTGGCTCACGTCCACCTCCTTGGCGCACATCTTGGGGCCAAGAAAACGCTGGAGAGAATAAAACTCCGGTTCTACTGGCCCAGAATTAACGAGGAGGTCCGTCGTTTCTGTCAGTCCTGTCCGGACTGTCAGTTACGTCAGATACCTAGGAGAGACCGTGTTCCTCTAGTTCCGATTCCCTTTATTTATGTCCCCTTCGAAAGGATCAGAGTCGATCTTGTAGGACCCCTGCAGCCTTCAACTCGTGGCCATAAATACATTCTAGTCATGTTAGACTATGCGAATGGATACCCAGAGGCGGTTCTGTTGCACTCCGCTACTACAAAAATATCGCACAGGAATTGGTAGCCTTTTTCTCCCGAGTGGGAATACCTAAAGAAGTCCTCACAGACCAAGGTACACCCTTTACTTCAGATACGTTTAGGGAAGTTGCCAAGTTACTCCATATTAAGCATCTGTTTATCACCCCCAGATGGATGGGTTAGTGGAACAATTTAACCAAACCCTTAAACAGATGCTCTGCAAGGTAGTCAACACGGACGGTAGGAACTGGGACCAACTTTTACCCCTTGTACTTTTTGCTTATCGGGAGGTGCCACAAGCCTCCACGGGCTTTCCCCCTTTTGAGCTTCTATATGGACACCAACCCCAGGGTATTTTGGATGTGCTCAAAGAAGGATGGGAAAGGGAGGCTTTTCCCTTCACCAATATTTTGGAATACATTGTGCAGCTGCTCAAAAGATTGGAAAAATGTTACCCCTTTTAAAGGAACACATGTTTCAAGCTCAAGCTGCGCAGGTGCGGAATTATAGTCGAAACACCTCCCTCCGGGAATTCCAGCCAGGTGACCATGTGGTGGTGCTTGTGCCTACTTCCCATTCCAAAACGCTAGCCCATTGGCAGGGTCCGTACAAGGTTAAAGAGAGGAAAAGGTTTGTCAACTACTTGGTGCATCGACCGAGTGACAGGGTTTATCATGTAAACTTGCTGAAACCATAGACGGATAGGGAGGACCGCCCTCACATGGAGGCCACCCTCTCCCTTTTCTCAGAAAAGTTGGCCTTAACCTCGGCCTCAATTTGACCTCCCACCAGTGACAGGAGCTAGACGGACCCGGGGGTGGTAGTTAGGGAAATCCAGCGATTGCTGGATATGGACATCATAGAGGAAGAGTCACAGCCTGTGATCCAGTCCCATCGTCCTCGTTTCTAAGCCTGATGGCTCTTGGAGTTTCTGTAATGACTTTAGGCATCTTAATCAGGTCTACAAATTTGATGCCTACCCCATGCCCAGGGTGGACAAGCTCATTGAACACTTGGGTATGGTTCGTTACCTGACTACCCTTGACAAGACTAAGGGATACTGGTGGATTCCCTTAAAGGCATCCGCTAAAGAGAAAACAGCCTTCAGCACCCCTAGCAGGCATTGACAATATAAGGTCCTCCCATTTAGGCTGCATGGGGCGCCTGCGGCCTTTCAGCATCTGGCAAACAGAGTGCTAAAACCCCATCAGTCCTATTGTGCTGCCTACCTTGATGACGTAGTCATCTATTCCAGTACCTGGGAGGAACATATTTTGCGGGTTTACGCTGTCCTCCCAACGCTAGCGAAAGTGGGCCTCTGCATTAATCTGCGAAAATGTTTCTTTGGATTTAACGAGACCAAGTATTTAGGCTACATGGTGGGGGGAGGAATGGTGAAACCACAATGCTCAAAAATTAAAGACATCCTTGAATGGCCCCGTCCGATAACCAAGAGACAGGTGCAAGCTTTCCTGGGGTTAGCAAGTTACTACCGCTGGTTTGTGCCTCGCTTCTCCAAGAGGGTCGCACCCTTGACAAATCTAACAAAGAATGTGGTATCGAATGACTCAGCGGAACGGGTGTTCAGTGAGATAAAGACGGCCCTAACATCGGCACCAATATGGAGAATCCCTTTTACCTTCCAGACCGATGCTTCGGACAAAGGTCTAGGTGATATGCTGAGCCAAACCATCAACAGTGTCAAACACCCCATGAGCTATCTTAGCCAGAATCTACTGGATCGGGACAAGGTATGCAGTGGTGGAACAGGAAGCTTTGGCTATCAAGTGGGCAGTAACACACCTGAGGTACTACCTGTTGGGTCGAGAGTTTACTCTGGTGATGGAACATGCCACCCTCCAGTGAATGGCTGTTCACATGGAGTCGAACCCCCGAGTTACCAGATGGTTTTTGGACCTTCAGCCTTACAAGTTTGCCATCACTTATTACTGGGGTAACCTACAAGCCAACACTGATGCTCTCTCCCGGGTTTACGACCTCTTGGTTCGGGCCGCCTCATTTCGGGGGCGTCATTTCATGTACACGTGCATAGGGAGCCGCATAAAGACCCGACAAGCAGCGTAATCTATCAAGCCAGGGGACAAAAGCGGGGTACTAACCTTTATTTTATCTCCACAGGAAAACAGAAACAACGCTGCCGTAATTTTACCCGGATTCCCTAAGCACACACTACCACTTCCACATTCCTTTCCTTCCTCTGGTCCACTTCTGATGATGTCATGGCTCCAATACAGCACCTTGGTTCATTTCCACCAGTTTCTGGTCCCACACCATAAATGGCTCCCCACATCATATGCATTTTGCCTGTCATAACGCTGAAAAGCCATATCACTGACTGTGGTTGTTTTTTTTTTTGCAAAACTGTACAGTATACGGGGCTGGGAAACCCCAAACCTTTATGCTTTTGTCTCTTTTTATTACACAGTACATAACTTCAAGTGGATACGTACTAGTTCTCTTGTTTGTAAAGTGTCCATGCACCATAAATGTGGTCAGGCAAGTGACTTGCAACCCGAAACTCGTATAAAAATATCACTGTGTCCAAGGACCAAATAATAATAAAAATTCAATACTTTCAATGGGCAAACAAACACACAAGAGCATGTCACAAACAGACATGTATAAGAAAATGACTAGTAATGGTTACCTTGAGAATCCTAAAGCCAGGATCACACGTAATGAGGACTTGATCTTTAAAGGAGTATTTATCCAATGCAGGAACAATTTTTCCATTTTCAGGTGGCTTTGGGACTGGACATGGTGTGCCTTTACAATAAATAAATAAAACAATGATGCTTAATTTTATGGGTGAGTTCACATGTAACGTGAAAAGTACTGTTGTCATGCCTGCCTGTTCATATAAAACTTGGCTTCCAGTACAATGATTTTGTTGAAATTTGGCAAACTTACTCTTCAAGGAAATCAGCTAAATAATTTTAAATGAAGAGCACTGGATACATTTAGATATTTCACAAACATTTATTGAAAAATACTGACAAATTTGTAATCTTGTCTGATTTAAAACAAAAACATTAAATTACAGACACATTTACTGTTTCAAATTAACATTGTGAGAAGTTACTTCAACAGCTGTTGGTTTTATAAATCTCTGCCACTCAAACTCACTTCTGCTACCTGAGGTTATTTTAGCCCAGGTCAGGTAAAGTGTTACTTTCTTTGATTGCATTCTGTGCTGACATATTTTACATAACCTATAAAGAGGGAATTGCACTTCTACAGTGGCAGCATGGTGTATGTTGATTAAGCATGCAAAACAGAAGATTCATTATACAGTACTTTGCACACATGACAATAATTCAGCGCTAAACGGATTACATTTTTTTTTTTAATCAGAGCCAACGCTATTGTCTACCTGCATGTCATTATTGAGTTCATAATACCAATCAACACTCAGTTTGACATACCTTCCATGGTGTGTTGTGTGCACACACAATTAAAAAATAAGGAGGAATTGATTAAGTGATAGACCTAAGCCATAGTGAAACAGAATAAAGTGCTACAAACCAGTTATCGAATTTAATAAATTATAGCACATCCTCTTGTTGAGAATATGTCTGAGATAAGCTGAGGATAGAGTTTCTAAGCAAGCTAAAGCAATTGGTAACTTTTAATGTTTCTTGTCAGTAGGCATTTAGTCAAGCACATGTGTTTTGTCATGAATCTGTCCCATTCTGAACATTTCCACTGTTGAAATGGCCTGAGGCCAGTCGCCAGTTTCCAGATACAAACCTGCAACACCTAATGACAAAGGAACTCAGAAGAAGTTCTTTACACAATAGAAGCTATCCTACACTTCTGTGCACAAGGACTGCTTCTAAGCACTGCAAGCAAAGTTCTTCCTGGTGACATCAACTGAGTTATCTCTCACTCAGCCCCCACCTTTTCCACAGAGCTAACACTGCATTGCACTTGTCCACAATGCAAATACTGCAAATTACTTTGTATTTTGTTGCAGAATCACAATGCAATCTAGATCCATTTGAATTGTGGTAACTGCTGAGCGCCAGCCACTTGTTGCAAGCTATGAACCTGCAATATCTGCATTAAATAGAACCTTTATTTTTTGAGCAATAGAGTTCTATGCACTATAGAGAGAGTGCTTCTCCCTGATGTTAGCTGAGCGCTCTCTCTTACTTAGTCCCCACATTGTGAATAGCACCGCCACAACATCATTATATAATAAGACAGAAAGTTCCAAGTTATCATTCGTAGCAAGTTTAAATAAATTTGAATAATTATTAATTGTCTTACAACTTTATTAATTGTCTTACAACTTTACTGAGCACTGCTGCTGCTGTAGATCCTTTCCACAGTTCATGACTGACAGGTTTTAGATCTATCTCATGTAACATGAAATGAAGAAATGTGTTATTGTGTTATATTTTTTCTAGTAGTACTGTCTAGACACGACTCACAGTTGGGCAGCAACAATTCATAATGTCAATAACAGTGACCAGTGAGAATTTTTCAAGGCAAAAAGGAGATGTAAAAGCTGTCAAGTGCAGGCTGTACAAAATTAATATCTGTCGGTCAGTGTTTTATAGCATTGTGCAAGTGGTTATGGAGTAAAGAGGGGTTTTCAGCATAAAGAGCATATTTTAGAGTTAAAATAAAAAGGGATTTTCCAGTGCAGCTATTTAAGAAAAGGCTGTAGCAGTGCCACATTAGTGTTATCTCTTCTTATGGAGTGCCCATTATTTGACCATGTTTACTTGCCTGAAGTTGAGATGTGAACTTTGAGGTGAGGAAGCACCGAGGACTGGTCAATAAACAAGAGCAGGAAGTGCCTCAAAAGGAAAAAGGATTTTCTAAGCAAAGGAAGGATATACAAAATCAGGGGAATAGAGTGACAGTGTTTGAGTGGAGAATTGGTTTCCATGCAAGGAAAAAATAAGGCCTACCATAATTAAAAAACTGTTTGCACTTTCCAGAGGTATCTCATCATTTAACCAAATGTTGCTGACATTCCAAAAGTAATATCCTAGAATTCTGGGTGGCAGATAGTTTAACTCCTACCACATTTTTTAACAACAATGTGAAGGGACTTCATCTCCTAGATCACTATTAACTGTGCTTGACCAGTGTATCGATTAAGTTTTCATTTTTATTGTGCACGACTGCATCGATTTTGTATGTCTTGTTTCACTGTATGTTCAGTATATGACACTTTGATATCACAAGTGTGGTGTCCTGTTATTATCATAAAAGGGGAAGCAGAACATACCAATTAATCAAGCATCACTCTGATGATGGTGTGGGAAATGATTTATTTAGGTAGCTAACAGACTGACTAATATTAGCTAAAACATTACAATAAGAAAACCAGGTTAGCAACTTATGTCAATGGTTCTAAAAGTGCAGTTTGCAAGGTGATAGTCGTCGTATTAGGTGTAAGTGCATGACATAAGTTGCTCAGATATGTCAGTCTGCTACATACTTATGAAGGGAACAGGCTGACTAATACTAGCTGAAAAGTTGTGTTAGTACAACTTTGGAAAGCTGTGTAAGCGGTCCTGAAGGTGTATATTTATTTATAAAAGTCATGTAGTTGTCTAGCATTCTTGCTACAAATAACTTGGCTCCACGAGGAACTTATTACCATATAAACTGCAAGAGACAATCTTAGAATATTTAATGTTACAGTAATCCCTCCTCAATCGCGGGGGTTGCGTTCCAGAACCCCCCGCGATAGGTGAAAATCCGCGAAGTAGAAACCATATGTTTGTATGGTTATTTTTAGATATTTTAAGCCCTTATAAACTCTTCCACACTGTTCATAAATATTCCCTGCACAGTTATACAGCATAAACCCTTTGTATTCTCTTAGATATTAGGCAATATTCATTGAAATTATGTATGTAAACACACTGTTTATATACAGTAAAACCTAAATACAGTAATCCCTCGCTGTATCGCGCTTTGACTTTCGCGGTTTCGCTCTATCGCGGATTTTATATGTAAGCATATGTAAATGTATATCGCGGATTTTTCACTGCTTCGCGGATGTCTGCGGCCTTTTTATTTCTGGTACGTGTACTGTATATGCTTCCTCTGCTGGTTTGTCCATTTGAATACAAACAAGGGACACTATTGGCGGATGGCTGAGAAGCTACCCAGTCAGAGCACGCGGTTAACAAGCCCCTCCTGGGTGCTGATTGGCTCTGCGACGGGGAGCGCAGAATTCGATTTCGCTGAAAGCCGGCATCCCGTCTCGCTCATTCAGCTAATCAACGTGTGTCTTTGTGAAGTCGCCATCTCGTCTTGCTCATTCAGCTAATCAACGTGTGTCTTTGTGAAGTCGGCATCTCATCTCGCTCATTCAGCATCAACATGTTTCTTTGTGCGTACTGTAGTCAAGCCCTTCGTTATGTCTACAAAACGATCTGCTGCTGCTACTGCTTCTGGGGCTGTGCCCAAGCGCCAACAGAAGATGTTAACAATTGCTGAAAAGGTACAATTGTTGGACATGTTGAAGCAAGGGAAAAGCTACGCTGTTGTAGGACGCCACTACGGCATCAACGAGTCCACGGTTCGTTACATTAAGAAGGATGAAAAGAGCATACGATCTACAGCCGCAGTGTCCTTTAACCAGGGCGCGAAACGAATTGTAAGTGGACATAATAAGGCGATAGTCCGGATGGAATCTGCTTTAGGGATTTGGATCGAAGACTGCCGGAAGAAAAACATCCCCGTGGACACCAATATCATCCGAGAAAAGGCCAAGCAGCTTTATGATAGGTTTGCGGATGCCGGAGATGCTCTAGAAGACGATCCTCAACCTGGAACTTCTGCTGAATCCCCCAGCGAGAGCTGTAAATTTACTGCCAGTAAGGGCTGGTTTGAAAATTTCAAAAAAAGGTTCAACTTAGCCAGTGTGAACCTGCAAGGAGAGGCTGCCTCCTCAGACAAAGCCGCAGCTGAGAAATATGTCGCGGACACGTTCAAGGCGATCATTGAGGAAGGCGGATATCAACCTGAAACCGTGTTTAATATGGATGAGACAGCCCTATTTTGGAAGCGGATGCCGTCTCGTACTTTTATAATGAAGGATGAGGCAAAAGCCCCGGGGTTTAAGGCTCACAAAGATCGCATCACGCTGGTCATGTGCGCCAATGCTGCGGGCTTTATGATAAAGCCTGGGCTCGTTTATAAGTCGAAAAACCCCCGGGCCCTGAAAAATAAGAATAAAAACCTGCTGCCTGTGTACTGGATGCACAACCCGAAGGCCTGGATTACGAAACGCCTAACGTCGGATTGGTTTCACCAATGTTTCATCCCAGAGGTAAAGATCTACCTGGCAGAGAAAGGGCTGGAGTTCAAAGTCCTTTTACTTCTGGACAATGCTGGAGGTCATCCCTTGGATCTATCCTACCAAGGTGTAAAAATAGAGTTCTTGACGCCGAATACGACGTCACTGATTCAGCCAATGGATCAGGGAGTTATCCAGGCTTTCAAGGCATTGTACACCAAGAACAGCCTGCAACACATGGTCGAGGCAATGGACACGGACGATGACTTTTCCCTGAAGGAGTACTGGCGTAAGTACGTGATCACATCGTGTATGGTGAACGTGCAAAAGGCCCTTAACGATATGAAGAAAGGGATGGTTAATGCCTGTTGGAAGAAATTGTGGCCAGATGTTGTGCACGACAAGAAGGGCTCTTCTACAGAAGAAATTCTGCACTCGGCGGTTGACAAGACAGTCAGGCTGGCAAAACTGCGAGGAGGAGAAGGATTCAACGACATGACCTGTGATGACGTCAACGAGCTGCTCGATGCCCACTCCGAGCCGCTGGCGAATTAGATTTGGCCGAGATGACCAAGTCAGCGAGCGAGGAAGAAGACGACCCAGCACAGGAAGAAGACGACCCCGGACTAACTCTCGAGCGTCTCGCGACCATTCTGGCAAAAGATCTACAGACATCAGTCGAAGAATGGGACCCGCAAATGATTCGCTCTTTGCAATTTAAAAATGCTATTGACGGCGCCACGGAAGTGTACAGGAACCTCTTTACACAAATGAAAAAGCAGCGTCAGCAACTGCCCATCACGATGTTCCTCACCCGCAAAACACTGCCTAGTACGCCTTCAGTTGAAGAAGAAAGTCCAGATGACGGCGGCGGTGCTGCAGTCGCCTGAAGAGGCTCCTTTAGAACAGCTGTGACAGTGCAGTAAATGTCATCGTTATCGGACAAGTTGTCGTGTCATTGTTGGTGAGTACCCATAACTAATTTTCTACGTACTTAGCACATGTATGTACGTTTATTGTAACTTTACACACTTTTATACAATTTTTCTTGCATTGTAGGTATTTTTTGCCGGTGGCCTGTCTATCGTAATGGTTGTAACATCTGTGATATCGGAGACGCTCCACAGTATCTTTAAAATAACATTTTGGTTTTATGTACAGCATTTACATGTTAATAGATTTTTCACTTTGTATTTTTATATTACCTAATCAATTACAATATGTTTAAAACTGTATTACATATTAAACTCCTCAGTGATATACGATACGTATGTTTGTGAGTAGTATACTGTATAAAAAGTGTGTTTACATACATAATTTCAACGAATCTTACCTAATAACTAAGAGAATATAAAAGGTTTATGCTGTATAACTGTGCGGGGAATATTTATAAACCGTGTGGGAGAGTTTAGAAGGGCTTAAAATATATAAAAATAACCATACAAACATATGGTTTCTACTTGTGATTTTAAGCCTATCGCGGGTGGTTCTGGAACGCAACCTCCGCGATCGAGGAGGGATTACTGTATTATTTTAAAGATATCGAGCATCTCCGATATCACATATGTTACAGACATTACAATAGACAGGCCACCAGCAATAAATACGTACAATGCAAGAAAAATTGTATACAGTAAATGTGTCTACAGTGACACTAAACGTACGTACATGTACTAACTACTGTAAGTAGAAAATTAATTATGGTTACTCACCAACAATGACATGACGACTTGTCTGATAATGATGAGTTTAATTTTACTGCACAACAAAGGAAAGCGTTACAGCCCTTCTAAAAGAACCTCCTCAGGCGTCTGTGTAGCACCACCATTAGCCAATTTTCCATCCAGTTTTTTGCGACGTTTTGTTATCGACAAACAGAATATACGTAAAAATAAATGTGCGAAATTTGCTGTCTCCAGCCTGTTTCCATCCAACTGGCATTTTATCAATAAAATGGTGTGCGTGATGACGTCATCCCCTCCAAAACGAACTGTCGCATCAGTTTTGTTGTATCGCGAAAAAAAATCTGCCCTTGAGCCGTTTCCATACATAATTTTGTGTATGTTGCAAATTATCTGCCTTTTGTTTTCCACGTTACACCCCCTCCACTAAACAAGGAAACAAAGAAATGGAGAGATTATTCAGGCAGTTTTTTTGAAATTTGCCAGCTTACTGTTATTTCAGTTTCACAAATAATTGGAATTGTACATAATATCCGAAGACGACAGCAGAATGAAGGAGTTGCTTGTCTGATAGCCCTAGAGCTCGAAGAAAGTACCCCAGTGCGACGAAACCCAGGGGTATTGGAGAGACGACGGAATAAGACCTTCTGGGAGGAGGTGGTGGGGAGACACTTCACAGAAAATCTCTGGCTGCAACATTTTACAATGACACGGCCAACGTTTGAGATGTTGTATGGATTCATCAGTCCTGATGCTGCGCCCATCACAGGTTGTCACCGACCACCAGTTCCAACCCCAAAGCGGATTGCCATCACCCTTTACAAGCTGGCAACCTGCGGCGAGTATAGAGTAGTTGGAGAAACTTTCGGGGTTAGTAAAACTACCGTCCATCGATGTGTACAGTGGTGTGAAAAACTATTTGCCCCCTTCCTGATTTCTTATTCTTTTGCATGTTTGTCACACAAAATGTTTCTGATCATCAAACACATTTAACCATTAGTCAAATATAACACAAGTAAACACAAAATGCAATTTTTAAATGATGGTTTTTATTATTTAGGGAGAAAAAAAATCCAAACCTACATGACCCTGTGTGAAAAAGTAATTGCCCCCTGAACCTAATAACTGGTTGGGCCACCCTTAGCAGCAATAACTGCAACCAAGCGTTTGCGATAACTTGCAATGAGTCTTTTACAGCGCTCTAAAGGAATTTTGGCCCACTCATCTTTGCAGAATTATTGTAATTCAGCTTTATGTGAGGGTTTTCTAGCATGAACCGCCTTTTTAAGGTCATGCCATAGCATCTCAATTGGATTCAGGTCAGGACTTTGACTAGGCAACTCCAAAGTCTTCATTTTGTTGTTCTTCAGCCATTCAGAGGTGGATTTGCTGGTGTGTTTTGGGTCATTGTCCTGTTGCAGCACCCAAGATCGCTTCAGCTTGAGTGGACGAACAGATGGCCGGACATTCTCCTTCAGGATTTTTTGGTAGACAGTAGAATTCATGGTTCCATCTATCACAGCAAGCCTTCCAGGTCCTGAAGCAGCAAAACAACCCCAGACCATCACACTACCACCACCATATTTTACTGTTGGTATGATGTTCTTTTTCTGAAATGCTGTGTTCCTTTTACGCCAGATGTAACGGGACATTTGCCTTCCAAAAAGTTCAACTTTTGTCTCATCAGTCCACAAGGTATTTTCCCAAAAGTCTTTGCAATCATTGAGATGTTTCTTAGCAAAATTGAGACGAGCCCTAATGTTCTTTTTGCTTAACAGTGGTTTGCATCTTGAAAATCTGCCATGCAGGCCGTTTTTGCACAGTCTCTTTCTTATAGTGGAGTCGTGAACACTGACCTTAATTGAGGCAAGTGAGGCCTGCAGTTCTTTAGATGTTGTCCTGGGGTCTTTTGTGACCTCTTGGATGAGTCGTCTCTGCGCTCGTGGGGTAATTTTTGTCGGCCGGCCACTCCTGGGAAGGTTCACCACTGCTCCATGTTTTTGCCATTTGTGGATAATGGCTCTTACTGTGGTTTGCTGGAGTCCTAAAGCTTTAGAAATGGCTTTATAACCTTTACCAGACTGATAGATCTCAATTACTTCTGTTCTCATTTGTTCCTGAATTTCTTTGGATCTTGGCATGATGTCTAGCTTTTGAGGTGCTTTTGGTCTACTTCTCTGTGTCAGGCAGCTCCTGTTTAAGTGATTTCTTGATTGAAACAGGTGTGGCAGTAATCAGGCCTGGGGTGGCTACGGAAATTGAACTCAGGTGTGATACACCACAGTTAGGTTATTTTTTAACAAGGGGGCAATTACTTTTTCACACAGGGCCATGTAGGTTTGGATTTTTTCTCCTAAATAATAAAACCATCATTTAAAAACTGCATTTTGTGTTTACTTGTGTTATATTTGACTAATGGTTAAATGTGTTTGATGATCAGAAACATTTTGTGTGACAAACATGCAAAAGAATAAGAAATCAGGAAGGGGGCAAATAGTTTTTCACACCACTGTATATGCTGTGTGCACCGCTATTAAAGAAAAATTAATACAGACTTCCGACTGTAGCGGAGGCCAATGAAATTGCATACCGCAATTCCTTGGTGCATCTTGTGCCACAGATTTACAGTGCGCTGGATGGCACGCATGTGCCTATTCTTCCCCCGACGGAAGGCTACCGCAATTACATTAATCGCAAAGGGTGGCCATCTATTGTTCTTCAGGCCCTTGTTGATGACAGGATGCTTGAAACGAGACATTTGCGTTTGCACTCCTGGAAGTGCCCACGATGCAGCTGTATTTGCAGCATTGGATCTGTACAGGTGAGCCTACCTTTCAACATCCTTTCTCAGTGCGATAACAACTGAATTAGTACTGTAACCTACTTCCCTTAAGGTTTTTAATTAAAACTGAAATTTGAATTAATACAAAATAACGACGTTTAATCAAAAAAAAGTTAATATTAATGAGAGAATTTCTCATACAGTGGTGTGAAAAACTATTTGCCCCCTTCCTGATTTCTTATTCTTTTGCATGTTTGTCACACAAAATGTTTCTGATCATCAAACACATTTAACCATTAGTCAAATATAACACAAGTAAACACAAAATGCAGTTTTTAAATGATGGTTTTTATTATTTAGGGAGAAAAAATCCAAACCTACATGGCCCTGTGTGAAAAAGTAATTGCCCCTTGTTAAAAATAACCTAACTGTGGTGTATCACACCTGAGTTCAATTTCCGTAGCCACCCCCAGGCCTGATTACTGCCACACCTGTTTCAATCAAGAAATCACTTAAACAGGAGCTGCCTGACACAGAGAAGTAGACCAAAAGCACCTCAAAAGCTAGACATCATGCCAAGATCCAAAGAAATTCAGGAACAAATGAGAACAGAAGTAATTGAGATCTATCAGTCTGGTAAAGGTTATAAAGCCATTTCTAAAGCTTTAGGACTCCAGCAAACCACAGTAAGAGCCATTATCCACAAATGGCAAAACATGGAGCAGTGGTGAACCTTCCCAGGAGTGGCGGCCGACAAAAATTACCCCGAGCGCAGAGACGACTCATCCAAGAGGTCACAAAAGACCCCAGGACAACATCTAAAGAACTGCAGGCCTCACTTGCCTCAATTAAGGTCAGTGTTCACGACTCCACTATAAGAAAGAGACTGTGCAAAAACGGCCTGCATGGCAGATTTTCAAGATGCAAACCACTGTTAAGCAAAAGAACATTAGGGCTCGTCTCAATTTTGCTAAGAAACATCTCAATGATTGCAAAGACTTTTGGGAAAATACCTTGTGGACTGATGAGACAAAAGTTGAACTTTTTGGAAGGCAAATGTCCGTTACATCTGGCGTAAAAGGAACACAGCATTTCAGAAAAGAACATCATACCAACAGTAAAATATGGTGGTGGTAGTGTGATGGTCTGGGGTTGTTTTGCTGCTTCAGGACCTGGAAGGCTTGCTGTGATAGATGGAACCATGAATTCTACTGTCTACCAAAAAATCCTGAAGGAGAATGTCCGGCCATCTGTTCGTCCACTCAAGCTGAAGCGATCTTGGGTGCTGCAACAGGACAATGACCCAAAACACACCAGCAAATCCACCTCTGAATGGCTGAAGAACAACAAAATGAAGACTTTGGAGTTGCCTAGTCAAAGTCCTGACCTGAATCCAATTGAGATGCTATGGCATGACCTTAAAAAGGCGGTTCATGCTAGAAAACCCTCACATAAAGCTGAATTACAATAATTCTGCAAAGATGAGTGGGCCAAAATTCCTTTAGAGCGCTGTAAAAGACTCATTGCAAGTTATCGCAAACGCTTGGTTGCAGTTATTGCTGCTAAGGGTGGCCCAACCAGTTATTAGGTTCAGGGGGCAATTACTTTTCACACAGGGCCATGTAGGTTTGGATTTTTTTTCTCACTAAATAATAAAACCATCATTTAAAAATTGCATTTTGTGTTTACTTGTGTTATATTTGACTAATGGTTAAATGTGTTTGATGATCAGAAACATTTTGTGTGACAAACATGCAAAAGAATAAGAAATCAGGAAGGGGGCAAATAGTTTTTCACACCACTGTATATGCTAAAAAATCTGCCATTTAATAATAAAAAAAAATGTTTAGATAATGAAACACATGGTTTATTAAATATTTTGACTGGCACAGTAAATTACCTTTGCGGTTTTTGTATTATTTAGACATCCTGAGAGACACCCCCAGGCTACAGTTGATGTCGAGGGAGTTCAGGTACCCCTTTTAGTAGCAGGAGACCCAGCCTATCCGCTACTGCATTGGCTCATCCCGAGAAATAACGAGTCTCTTCATCAGACCATGCGAACCGCTCCGCTATTCTCGTTTTGATTGCACGTGATGAAAATGTATCATGTGACACATTTATTTGCGTTAAAGCCCTTTTTTTCCGACAAAAAGTGTTTCCAATGTAGTTTTTGCGATATCTGAAGTATCGATATGGAATTTATGCGCTAAAGTTAAACGGAAAAATATTATGTCGACATGTACATTTTATCGATAATTAGCATTTCCATCCGCTAAATATTTTTTTGCAAAAACTCTTTGGATGGAAACCTGGTTATTGTTCTTCTTCCGGCAGTCTTCAATCCAAATCCCTAAAGCAGATTCCATCCGGACTACTGCCTTATTACATCCACTTACAACTCGTTTTGTGCCCTGGTTAAAAGGACACTGCGGCCGTAGATCTTATATTCTTTTTCACCTTTTTAAATAAAAAGAATTGTGGACTCATTGATGCCGTAATGGCGTCCTACAGGGGTGTAGCTTTTCCCTTCCTTCAACATATCCAAAACTTTTACCTTTTCGGCAATCGTTATCTTCCATTGGCGCTTGGGCACAGCCACTGAAGCAGCAGCAGGAGCAGATCATTTTGGTGTCATAACAAAGGGCTTGACTATGCACAAAGATAAACACAAAAGAGCACAAAAGTTAACTCTTTACACAGTGAAACACGTTGATGCTGAATGAGCGAGACAAGACTTCCTGGTTAACGCCGGAATCAATTGGCGCCGTCGCTGAGCCAGTCAGCACACAGGAACTTAACTGCATGCTCTGATTGGTTAGCTTCTCAGCCATCCGCCAATAGCATCCCTTGGGAAAAACCTTCGGAAAACCAACTGAGGAAGCATGTACCGGAAGTAAAAAGACCCACTGTCCGCAGAACCCGCAAAGCAGCGAAAAAACCGCGTTATATATTTATATATGCTTCCACATAAAATCCGCGATAGAGTGGAGCTGCAAAAGTTGAAGAGCGATATAGCGAGGGATTACTGTAATGCTAAAATGCACATTAAGTATTTACTTAATTTGAGTAAAATATGAGTCTCTCATAGCTACATATATAATGGAAGATTCTATTTAACCCCTAAAGCTAACTTGTAATGGATCTTCTTACTCTGTTTTATCTGTACTGCAATAACATAATTTTTGTCAGTCTGTGGCCAGCTGTTTGATTTGCTTTACTTTCAAGTAAGGAAATAATGCCATACACTTTTCTGAATGTTACATGTCTGGATGTTTGACCTATGATTACATGACTGTATGTTATATAGAGAGTTTATAAGTGAAACTAAAATCTATATATATAATTCACTTAGGCAAGACAACCATGGAAAGCACGCCGGAAGGGGCGTGGATTCACTAAGCCTCCAACAAGTAAGACACCTATGGCGCACGCAGGAAGGAGCCACGCCGAACGTGAATCGCCATATGCAGCGTGTAAAACGGCTTGCGAGGGGTATCCCATGGGATCCTTAAAACAATCCTTTACAACTGAGGTTAAAACACAATGAAGTAAGCAGTCTTTAAAAACCGAGTTGTCGGTTATGACGCATGACCGCATGCACCAGAGCAAACTGTTTTACACTCTACATACAGCAATTTGCATCCGCGACAAACGTGCGTCTCCTTAGATGCTCCTGGAGGAACACGGAAAGTCTACGTGAGTCACAGGTGCATCTGGACTGTGCAAATACGACAACGACTCAAATGACGAGTTGGAGGTGGGCACATGAGTGATGGCGGTCCGCCAGTTTTCAGTCACGGATGATTGTGTGTTGGTTCGTGCCGTGCATTGTTACAATGTTGCTTTTCTTGCTGATTTATTACATTACCGATTTTTCAAATGATAATTTTCTCCCTGTGCTTAAAAATCATTAAAAAACCAGCCTGATAATGTGGCGTATGGTATGCCGCAGGTTGGCTAGTAAATAAAATAAGATATATAATCCTTAAACAGAAACATCTTATACAAGAAACTTTACTTTGCATTATCAATTTTTCTCTTTTCTATGTGAACTATTTTGCTATCATTTTTACTAAAACATATAAAATGAAGACGATGGAGCTTTAAAAATATTTTCATACAGGGTTAATGACACTCATTGCTAGAACCTCATGAGAAAACAGAAGCTGTAGAACCAGATGAACAAAGGTACATTTTTAGTAATGTAATCTTGATTGTGATCGCTTCTCTCTCTTTCTCAAAACTTTTCCAAAGTGAGATATTCTCATTTCAACCTTCATCAGTCATTACACAGTTCTTTCTTTTAATTCACATTGATGTCAGTCAGGAGAACTAATCATTTGTCATTACAGTCCATTAATTCCTTCCTGCAGGGGGCATGCCCTTAGTTGTGGAAAGCAAGAATGAATTAATGAATTAACAATGAGTAGGGATAAATGTGCCACCTCTGTACAAACAGAAGAGATGCAGCACTGTTTGATACTTGTTAGTGTTAACCCAATGAATTTTTACTTATTTCATTGTTCACTTAGGTAGATCAGTATCTTTAGAAGGAACATCAACTTTAGCAGAGGCATAGTGACAGGACTGGAAAGGCAAGCAAGACCCTGAGAGCATCTGTTAACATAGGCACTAATTAAAATGACAAATCTGCAGAAACTCCTCCATGAAGCAGAGCATTAAGGCCCCCAGAGTTCCAAGAATCACATCTGCACTATACCCACACTACAATTGAAATTTTGCTTTTTTTTTCCTCTCCATCTATATGTAAAGCGACTTTGGGTTTGTGAAAGGCGCTCTATAAATGTAACTTATTATTATTATTATTAAAAGTGGCAGGGATGCTATTTTATAGGCTTCTCTTCAGCTGGCATTGAAGCTGCTCATTTGAATATGGAATGTCTGGGACAGAATGAGTCTTGTAGTACAAAGAAAAGTTATGAAAACAATGTGTTTTTTTATTTCCAACTAATCTCAGGCTTTCATGTTGTATCCAGAAGGGGGCACTCCCGGGGATGTGTTTCTTGATGCAGAATTGACTAGAACTAATACCATCCCTTTTGCATCCATGGCAGAAAATAATTACAAGAGAGAAATATGGTACAAAAAGAGATACATGTGTTTAACTTGCTTTAAAAGATAACTTTAATTCCCAGAATATAATGCAAAATCCTGTATACACACATATTCAGGCCGGACAGAAGCAAAGGGATATCACAGCCAAGTGGGAGAACACCGACACACAGATATCCCATCCATCAGCGAGGAACATCGGTGGCATAGTGAGACATGCTGGATCCTCATTATTATAAACACTCACGTAATTACATATTCATAGAATTCATGTCAGATATAGCTGACTACCAGAAGAACTGGCTGGTTATTAATATCTTCAGAGAATCTGGGACTTTTAACAATATTGGTCAAGCAGACATTAGCATCTTTTAAAATAACCTGCTTGTGTCCTTCATATGTTTTCTGCAAATCTCCCCAACCTGACTTACAGCTGTCATTTGTCAATCTCCCTGGCAGTCTCTCTCTCTCAGCTGAATTGGATGGCTTTATGAAATAAATTTCACAAATTACATTTGGCACAAATAACATTCTTGCTACACATGTGAAGGTGGAGTAATGTCAGAGCATCTCTGTGACTTAAGTCCAGTCTGAATCTGCCATGTTAGCGAGTTGCTGACATGTATACACTTGCACATTTCCTGCATCTGTAAAGATTAAATATTTTCTGTCTTTTGTTGATAAGGAATTTTTCCAGACTTTTGTCATGTTTTTCTGAAATGTTTTTGTTGTGATGACAAACTACTACATGGAGCTGATACCCCAGTTCTGTAATTTATACAGCAATTTCTTATCCCATAGCGGTAGAAAAAATAGCCTCTCCTCAAAAAAAGAAAAATATTTTTGAAACTCTCTTGAGGTACACATTACATTGGTCATAGTAACTTACCCACTGCTGAGTATGTCAACTTCCATCCCCCATTGTCTCCTGAGTTATCACTGTGGAATAGAATCTGTACCCTGTTACTCCCCATCTCAATCTTTCCAGGTGACTGATCTCCACAAAAAGGACCAAACTCATTCTGGCCAGCCTTTATCTATGATGAAAAAATTCAATTACAATGATGAAGAGAATTTTTGTACAGAAGTATCTTTTTTCTATGCAAGATCAGGAAGATCATACAAAATGCTATTACCTTATTAGCTTTGATCAGGAATTTATTAAAAAATACTTTCACAGCATTTAATGTTGAACACAGGGCTCCCTTTTACATTAGTACAAATGTCGTTGCAGCTTATCCAGATTCCAGGCATTTTCTATTTAGATATCAAGCTGAGCTCAAGTAAGAACTGGTTTAATACATGAACTTTAAAAAAAAAAGCTTCTATGCAAATGGTCATATGAAATATGTATCTCTATACTATAATTTCTGAATCAAATGAAACATTTTTATATAGTAGGTTATTATATGTTCAGGTATTTAAATCTTAAAATGATATCAGTTTCGGCATTTACGTCTTATCAGAGTGGAATGGTCTTTAAGGAGATCGATTTGCAAAATGAATGTTGCTGTCTGAAATCCTAAAATTCCTTATGCTTATTCACTAAATTTGCCTGGGGTTAATTCTCTAGAAAATAAATTTACAGCAGTTGGATAAAGATACCTGTCTTTAAAACTAAGCCTAGAAAGCATGTCATTGATAGTTATTACAAGTAAGGCTTTTTTTATATAGTACGTTTGAAAAGCTATTTATGGAAGAAAAGGAAAAGATGGCTTTAATAATTCAATATAAGATGATCATTTGAATATTAAAATTTTTGCTGACAAAAATTACATGCTTAACTCAATATCTGTCACATATGCTCACAGCTGGTTAAATGTCTGACTTGTGAAGATCAATCTAATCTCAACTATCTTAGATTTCATAAAATTGCATCTCACAGTTCTGCAAATTTCAGTAAACAGTCAGCATAATTTACTAACATCAGTTTGTAACAGCAAACCCAATTGTCTGGATTGGCAACTACCCCACCAAGACCCATGGCCTGGCAACCTGAGGGATCATTAGACTAGACAAGCCATACTTCTTCCAAAACACTTCCCCCATTGACGATCAAAAATAAGCAAAAGACAAACAGCATGTAAAATAATAAAGTGAATATACTGTATATTGAAAAAAAAAGAAATGAAACAAACTCCAAACAATGTACATACGAGGGGTGTTCAATTATAAACAGGAATTTTCATGCTCTGTTCTTATAAAAAGTGCAAGGTACACTTGACTCATTGGACAAACACATGCATATATGAACTTGTCGTTAGTAGTGCTAGCTGCTCTTTCCCCACTTCCTATCAGTTATAATCAACATGTCGGAGCAGGAGGTACACAGTAGTATCGTGCAGCGCATTATTATAAAATTTTTGACAAATTTTGGAGTCATTCCATCTCAGATTTATTCGAGACTTAAAAAACAGTTTGGGGATGAGTGTCTCTCTCTCTCAGTCTAGAGTGTATGATTGGTGCAAGTCACTCAGAGGGACTATCATCACTTTGGTCCACAAGGAATTTTTAGGAGGGAAGAAATTCAAGCCGAATGAGGAGGTTATTGACGCGGTGCAAGAATGGGTCAACATGCAGTCAAAAGACTTCTACTCTTCGGGGATTAAGAAGCTTCCTCAGCACTGGAACAAGTGTATTGCAGTGGCAGAAGACTATATAGAAAAATAATGTGTAAGTCGTCTCATTGTATTCAATTAATAAAGCATAGCTCATAAATTCCTGTTTATATGTATATCGCACCCCAACCAGCCCTGACAAAACACACAACCCCAAAAGTGACCGGCGGAATATAATAATAAAAGGAGCAGCAATAAATATATAATACAAACACTCCCTTATCCCTACACTGATCACGAAACAGATACAACACACAGAGAACACAAAAAACACATAAAAGTCCAAAAGAGTAAATGGAACATAAGTAATGAAAGTGAACCTTTTCTGGTTTGAATTGTCCTATGGTAAAGATCACAAAGATGTAATGGTGGTTTGCTCCTTCCCCAAACAACAAAAAAACAGTCTCACCATGCCCTCCTCGGTGTGTCGGGATGATCCTGAACTATGGGGTTTGCATAGTGATAGTGAAGCAGTTGAATGTCTGGCATCAGCCAGCAGCAAGCAAGAAAAGGGTGTATATTCTGTATCAGTGTCTTTCTTCGATTTGCAGTGAAGTGTCCAGGTTGTAACTGATCCTCTTGTTTTCTTTAGTCCTCTTGTTTATATGAAATTGATAGGTGGACAGGAAAATTACCTTGAGAGGTCACGGCTTTACAGCATACTCCTTCACCCTTTGTTTCCAGGGGCAAACGTTTAAACAGATACAATAGACTATATAAATGGGACAACACTGCAAAAGACACGACTCGGCACAAAACACATTAAGACGTCCCCAATTCATATAGCACCGCTACATGTTATACTTTTGTCTTTTATATTTCTACTTTATATTTGATACTCACCTTTAAATAATCATAAGGACAAGTTACTTCTGGGTGGTCCTCAATATCAAAACTGTCATCAAACTCCAGGTTTATAATAAATCCTTCTTCCAGTTCAATCCTGTATAGGCAGTCTGAGCTTTTGGGGTAAGGGTTAGGAAAGTCTGAACTGGTGATGATGCCACTCTGTTCAATGAATATGTTGTCACTGCATTCCACTAGAAAAAAATGAAACTCAGTGAAAACACATGTTGGAAAAAGGAACTATTTAACAGTATATAAAACATTTAAGCCTTCTAAAGGATACTTAGATACATAAAGCTTAATGTAGGATGTACTGGTTTGAAAGACTGAGTAGATAAAAAGATGGTAAGGAGCTCTGCAACAAATGTCTGGTTACTAAGAAAATGAAATAAAGAAAATTAAGTATTTTATAAGTCACATGAATGTGTCAATATTATGAGACTGAAGATTATAGAGTAAACCATGTCCTGCAAGTGGTTTAAACGTTTTCATGAGCTACATCTCACAGCACCTTACATATAGTGTCCTCCATAATGCTTTGGACAAAGACATATTTTTCCTTGAATTTCCCCTCTGCTTCACAGTTTAAATTTACAATTCAAACAATTCAGACCTGAAAAAAATGCACAATGTAGGTTTTAATTTAAGGATTTGAATATATACCCTTATATAACTTTCATACATTTTGGTCACACCATGTAGAAGCAATAACATTTTTTCGATTTGGTCTCCTCATTTAAGGGCACCATGATGTTTGGGATATGGCAATTTTAGACATATTAAAGCAGTTATATTTAGTATTTTGTTGCATATCCTTTATATGCAATGACTGCTTGAAGTCCGAGATTCATAGACATCACCAGGTGCGGAGTATCTTCTCTGGTGATGCTCTGCCAAGCCTCTAATCCAACCATCTTCAGCTCCTGCTTGTTTCGGGGACTTGTCCTCTTAAGTTCTCTCTCTTCAGTATATGGAAGGCATGCTCAGTTGGATTTAAATCGAGTGACTGGCTTGGCCATTCAAGAATTTTCCATTTTTAATCTTTGAAAATCTTGTGTTGCCTTAACAGTATGTTTGGGATCATTATCATGTTGTAGGATGAAGTACTGTCCATTGAGTTTGGAGGCACTTACTGGCACGTACGTATACATGATTTCCACAGAGTTATAAAGCTACCAATATTCTTTAACCTGTGACTTTGTGTTTTGCAGATACTGTAAGACCTTAGCATGGACTTTTCAGACAACTTGATATCTTACAATTTTATGAAATAAATAGCCAAGAGATGGTAATAAATGTAAAAATATTTGATATATTTGGCCATACTTGTAGCTCTAGTGTTCCTCATACATCACACCGCATCTACATGTATCTGAACCTCTTGCCTAGCACTCTCTCTCTCTTCAGCATATTCCCGTAAAGCCTGCTTCTCAGACTCTGTCATTTTAAGGTACAGAGCTCAAAGGTCCCCATTACCCGCTGTGAAAACAATTATATTCTTGTAAATACTTTCCATCTGAGACTCTCAGTGTGTATCCTACTGCTTGACTCCTCCTCCTGTGCCTTAACCTTTTTTATCCGTTACTTCTCCTGTTGATTACAAAGCCAACTTAACAAATCAGAACAAAGCCAAACTAACCAACCAGACTCCTTGAGGGATTAGATACACACACACAAAAAACCTCACACAGTACAGTTTATTACACAGTAGGTATTACTTTTAAAACAACATCTATGCAGTTTACCAAAATATATGCTTTCATTGATTTTTATTGCATACAGATTGATTGATAAATATGAAACAGTATCTTATTTTTTTTTGAGGTCAAAACCTGCACAATGTACAAGTGGCATTCTTATTTGTGGTGGACATGGAATACTGATATATGTTTTGGAGATTCTGCAAAACTCACCAGACTGAGATAAACTCCTGTGAATTGTAATATCATAGAATCAGAAACATCTGAGTTTAATGAACCTCTTTAGTGTTAGATCTTAGCGTTACTCTGGCTGAGAAATCTGTGCTAAAAGAGTTAGTCCCGATTGTCACTCAGGGAACTGTACAGATGCATCTTGCTTTAGTGTTAGAACCAACAATCATTCGGTCTGTAACAGTGTATTCAACATAAGTCTCAGGCATTACTTAAGTAACGTTATAAGCAAGTCTTGCGTAAGCATTACGTCCATGCATCACATGGGCATGGGGGTCGGTGCATTTTCTCTTCTCACCTGTAAATGTGATCAGTAACCTCCTCTGTAATAATGACGTCTTGTAACAAACAGTTTTCAGCACCCCAGATGTTGCATGCTCTTGCTAGTGATACAAAAACTGATATTGAGGATCTTCTCATCAGCAGTTATGAGGAAGTACATCTGTCTTCAGGTGGTGAAACAGAAATGGACAGTGTGTCCGAAAGTGATTCTGATGAATCCAAAAGTGATCCTCACATCAGGCTGTCTGTTGACTCTGCTTCAAATAAACCAGCACAACTTGTTTTGATTTTGAGGTGCAGCCAGAAATAAAAGTGGACGTTGACATCCAAAATCCACTCACATATGTGAAGTCATTCCGGGATGATGACGTGATCGACACAATTGTTGTCAGAACAAATCGTTATGCTGAGCAAATAACCATACACCTAAGCAGTTTTCTCGTTCAAAAAGACGAGAACCAGTAACTGCTGATGATATCTGGGCCTTTTTAGGCTTACTGATATTGTGAGGACTTGAAGTAAAACCTGAGCAGCGATGGTACCATTCTTTGGAGAAATTATGTCTGAGTGTAGGTTTTGAGGTTTTATAATTATGAGATATCTGCACTTTATCAACAACTAGCAAAATACCCGCGCTTCGCAGCGGCAAAGTACTGCTTTTAAATTTTTATTAAGAAGAAAAACCTTTTTAAACTGAGGGAAAATATACCAATAATTATTTGTTAAGGATCTCTTTGTATACCACGTTGTCAGTTTAGCACTCCGCTTGTAATATGACCAAGCTGTGCAAGCTTACTCTTGAGAATGCAATGTATAGTTGGCCATATGAAAAGCAATCTTGCCTCAAATCAATGGCAACCTTTTGTAGGGTCTGTTCTTGAGACTTATTAATTGTCATAGCGAAGCAGAGCCTTACTGGAAATTGGAGGCATTTGAATTGAAATGGGAGATCAGAGGGTATAACCGGGATGCAAGGAATAAAAACTCTCTCCCCTGAGCAACTGCCAGTAAAAATAGTTGCCTCAATTAGGTTCTTTTGCAGACATGTGACCTGAAGTCTTGTACCGTTACAAAGTTACGGTGGCTGCAAGTTTTTCAGTAACATTATTGGTGTCCCAACCTTCAAAATTAGATTATGCTCAGGAGTGCCTGGAGGATTCAGAGTGTGGAGAAACTCTAGCGACAGCGTGTCTATTAACTTGTGGATTCTTCTGTGAGTATTTGGTGGCAGCGTCACAAAGTTGTTTCCCGCAAGACCGTGTTAGCTGCGGAGCTCATGCGGAGATGATGACGTAACTCCCCCACCCGCCTTAATTCTTCATCCCTCCACAAACACAGTCTCTAGGCATGACAAACGCCAGTGGCAGCGTGTTTATGAACTTAATTTAAAGTTAAGCTTTACACCTTACCTTCCTATTCATTTGCATAAGCACAGTCCTTCACCAGCAATTTTAACACCGTTACAGCAATTTTAACTCCGTTACAAAGTGATCAAAAGTCTCGTTTATACGCTGCGTCTTCTCATTAAACTTCTATCTCGCGAATATCATATTTGTCGTAGGTATGACAAACGCCAGCGGCAGCCTGTCTATGAACTTAATTTAAACTTAAGCTTTACAACACGCTTTCCTATTGATATGTCCTCAAAGGCTTGTTCAGTTCATAGGGTTGTTCCTCTCTTACTGCATCAATAAACAGCTCGTGTTCCTCTTTATCTGAGACATCACACACTGCATGCATGGGTTTACCTTTCCCAGCCCTGCCAACTAAAGCGAATTGGTTCAATTTACCACATTTTTTACACTGTCTTCCTTTAGCTGGACATTGACTTTTTCCACGGTGTACTTTGTTTCCCCAGTTGCTGCACTTATGAATATGCTTGTATACATCACTCGCTTCATATTCTTTTGCTGCCTTCTCAATTGTGTAATGCGTTTTTTATTCAGCGCTCTTTGGAGCTCTTGCTTGTTCTCTGCGTACTGCATTCACAGTCAGTTCATGTGAGCCGCTCGGAGTACATGCATCTAAGGTTCTCAGCTGTGCTTGTGTTATCTCGTGCGATCTTGCGATGTCCACGGCTTTATTTAATGTTAGCTAAGAGCCGGTACTTAAAAGTTTCTCTCACACTTTCGCTGAGTTTGTGCCAAACACTATTCTATCCCTGAGCATCTCATCTTCATTTGCATAAGCACAGTCCTTCACCTACGAATATTTAGCAGCAGCGTGTCTATTGGATTGCTGCTGACGGACGGCCTTATATGGGCAGGAAGTCAATTATGTGGGAGGCGTGATGACGCAACTCCACCTCACACGGCGACTGAGCTGCAGGCTATGGCCGTATATATGTACGTAAGTAGGTTCCAGTTATGACCCTTACACGTAGAATTTCGAAAGTGAAGTCAGTTAGTCAGTCAGTGAGGGCTTTGCCTTTTATTAGTATAGATGAAGACTTTGACTTGAATACCAATCTAGTACCCAAACTAAAGAAAATTTGGGATATATACCAGGCCACTCTAGCAAAATTTCGGAGTATTTACATTCCGAACCATGATTTCAGCATTGATGAAACTGTCATGGATACAGTACATTGTGTCAAAAAGAGCAAGGTTTGGTTCAAAGATTTACAAGCTTTGTGAATCTAAACCGGATGCATTTGGAATTCAGTTATATATTCAGGGAAAGGGACAAAGTTTCATCCAAAATACAATCAGTATGGCCTTGCTATGTCATCGATGTTAACCTTTATAGATGCTCTGCTGGATCAAGGTTACTGTGTAACCTTTGACAATTTTTATACTTCATCAGAGCTATTTGATATCTTTATGCAAGAAAAGACTATACTGCAGTGTACATACTGCAGCAACAGTCATGGAAACAAGCAAAAGGTAACAAGCAGATTATGAAGCCTTGTGCTGTGGTCAACTACAATAGCACGATGGGCAGCTCAGATTGTGCGGGTAAAGAACTGACTTTCTATCCCGTTATGTGATGGAAACAAAAGAAATATTACAAAAATATATTTCATCATTTGGTGAAACAGTACATTTGGAATTAATTTGACCTTTTACAAATTAAAAGCTGGCGAAACTGTATCTCATGCAAACTTTACATGCCAGGTTGTAGAAGAAATCATTGCTGTCCACACTATCACTAAACAGACGCTTTTGACCCAGAATACTGCGGATTAATCTAGAGCGTCTTATTGGTAAAAATTTCATTGTTTATATACCTCCGACCAAAAAAAATTAAAAAAAACATGTGCAGTGTTCTGTTCAAAAACTGATAAATCTGGAAAGGAAAACCGAAAAGAAACACACTATTATTGTCCTGAATGTGATCATTGGATTGTGTCGTTCACCGTGCTTTAAGATTTACCACACAAAGGACTCATTTTGAGACTATATACTGTTTTGGCATCATTACTAGTAATATTAATACTTTATTATTTTTATTATTATTCATTTCATATTATTTGTATCATTACTAATAATATTTGTATCAGTTATATACTTTTGTAATTTAATAAAAATCTAATCTAATTTTTTATGCCAAAAAAACGCATAGCTTTTTACATGCTTTTTGGAATAAAATGCAATACTAAGATGGTTGTCTTGCAAGCATGTTCACACTTGTTATAAAAATGCTCAGCCTCCATGTCATATAAATTTTTCACATTTCAAAGGAATTAATTCAAATTAATAGTTAATACAAGTCCACCTTTAATCATTCTTGTCCAAAGATCACATTATTAGTACATGTTTTGGTGTGTTTTATTATATCTGACTTTACGAATAATTTTACATGCCTAATATGTTAAGTTTATTCAGAGTTGGTAGGATGGATGTACATTTTTTATGATTCAATGACAGACAACCTTTTTCACCAAATTGTCAGGATCTTGCTAGTTTTTGTTCTGAGTAGTTTTGTTCACTTTTTTGTATTATTGTTGTCCATACCCTTTGCCAATCATGTGGCATGATACTGTCAGGATGCATGCTATCATTCCACTGCCATTATAGAAGACGTCAGTGCACATGGATAGGTTTCAGAAGTGCATGTTTAATTAAAAAAAGGACTCTACAATTTTTCTGAACTTTTGAAAAAGAAAACAAAGTTAATTTTGAGTTTTCATGAATTATGACTAGCATTTTGGTTTTAACTGTTATTCTCCTTCCTATTTTCAAGCCTGGACCCTAGCTTGTTTCAGAGTTCTCTTTCAAATTATCCCTTAAGTAATTATTACTTTTTATATAGACAGAAATATTCATAAATTGCTGGAACATGTCATTTCCCCAAACAATCATAACGCCAACCTTTAACCCTTACACAAGAAATCTGCCCATGCCTCACAAATTAGAAGCCTTAATATTTAAGTTTTCTTTTATTAATGATAAAGGCTGCTATACATCTTAGTCTTGACAGCATCATAACTCTGCACACGTTCATGGTCTCTAAAATACTTTAGAAAATATACTTGCTATAAGAGCAGCAAATTTGGAGAACATCACATTTTACAGTCAGGGATTAATAGCGATGTTGACAAAAATGATAAACCTTTATATTCGAAGATTTAAATTAAACAAATGGCAGTTCACTTACTGCCATCCTTTCATGTTACAAATTGTTAAATGGAATACTGTGCTATAATACAGGCCAAAAATATTAGTCAAGTAGGGCTAACATGAGTGATGGTTACTATACACTTTTGACAGCATGGCAACATTGTTATCAATTTATATAATAAAATCTTTGATTGAATTGTTGTTTTTAAAGTTTAGGATAAACATGCAGACATTCAGAGAATAAGCAAATATAGTGATATGGTTATATTTTTGTTCTATATGCATTTTCATTTTTGGAGGTTTCTCCTTCATTTGGAATTATTCTTTCACTTTTATTTTTTTATTGTTCTGATGGTGACCTCCTCTGCTGCCCTTTTGTGGTTGTCATCATTCATAACATCATTGTTATCAGTTCATAACATCATCAGGGAGGTTGTTCAGTGCCATCATCTCCCTTTACAAATTACAGATTAAACCAGGCAAAGTACAAATTACATTTAAATTTACAATCCATAAAACAGACTCAAGATATGATATAGATATTACAGAAATAGATTGACTAAGATTTCGGTCAAAGGTACTTTTTTTTTTTTATGAAATTTAAGTCACTGCTGCTCATTTAACGTTTTAAAATTTTTATTTAAACTTTTAATGTTAGCAGTTTGGATATCCTTAAAGATTTACATTTTGAATATTTACCTGTGGTTATATTACAAACTGGATAGTATACAGCATATTTGTGGCTCATATATGTCCCATTATAGCAACTGACATTAAAACAACTCATTTAAAACATCTCCGATAGTGGACTTTTATTTTTTAAATGACAATAGTTTATGTTCTATTTCAATATAAAATGTGGTAAAATGATTTCAAGGTAGAATAGTGTTTTTTTAATTTCCACATTTAAAAACTTCCATGATAATTGTGGTCACCATAATTATATGAAATTTGTATCTTGTCCCATTCCAAGTTTGATGTTTTATCATTTTTGTTATTTTTTTTTTTTTTTGTGCACTTTGTTTAGTTCTTTACAATTTGTTTACAATACTTGAATAAATCTTTAAAGATTAAAGGAACTTTGTCTCGATGTGTGGGCCAGGGATTTCTTTACAACTTTTCCTCTGTCTTTTGTGGGTAATTTCATTTTAAAGCCTTTACCCCATTTTGGGGCCTGTGCAGGGAGGTAGCCTGACTGTTGAGTTGGTGAAGCCTACTCTGTTGAGAAAAACCTAGAAAAAGTGCTCGTTAATGGTGGTTTTTCAAAATCTGCAAGTGGCAGGATCATAACACCCAGCTTTGGGATAAATCACTATATGTCTTTCTTAATGACTTTGCTAGGTGCTCGCTTGTCTATTTGCCAGTCAGACCTGCTTTCACCAAAGTCATTGTAAAAAGAAAAAGCCTAACCCTTTCGGCACCCTGTCTACAAACTCAAAAAAAAAGGCTTAAGGCTCACACATGCCCAAAAATGGGGAAAAGGCTTTTAGCAAACAAAAATATACACAAAAGGATGACAGGGAAACAAAAAAAACCTTGGCCTAAAAATCAAATAAGTTCTTATTTTAATATTTAAATATTTTATTTAAATCATTTAAAAGGACAGAAGAAACTAAAAGGTAGGAGCAATAAAAGAAGCAAAGTACTAAAACAGAACAAATCCAATAACAGAAACCAGAAGCAGTACCTTGTAAGAATAGCAGGGATCAAAAACAGACAATACAAATCTAAAAAAACAGAACAAACCAAAAGACAGGAATAACTGCAATGTTGAGACATTCAGGTTACCAGCTGTGTGTGTGTGTGTTTTTTGCACGCATGGCTGGGGGTGGTTCTCCAGTTGTAGTATTAGGTGGTACTACCACCATTTAGTTCAAATAAAAGAGACAGAGCAAAAACGAAGACGGGTAATGCATATAAAACTAAACTAAAAAGTGAAAAACAAAATTATGATCAATACAAAAAACACAAATCCTAGCTGAACCATTCCACTAGTTTCCTTTTCATCAGTGCAACATTCTCTCAAGGAAGACTCCCTTTTCATTTGGAACTTGATGCTAAATTGATTAGTCAGTCAGTCAGTCAGTCATTGTCCAACCTACTATATCCTAACACAGGGTCACTGGGGTCTGTATATAAGGTTCCTTGAAACATTGCTGTCCTTCACATAGTGAAACACCATCACAAAGTTCTTCAGAAGTTCAGATATTTCATAAAATGATCTGCTTGTTTACACAAGCAGTAATGGGTCTGCAAGCCAGAATCGAACTCTGACAGTTTATAAAACTAAGCACTTTAGAAACATAAGCTTTTTATAAAGAGACATGGCTATTTATCCACTCAAAAATGGTTAATGATATGCTCCTGTAAATGTCACAATTTAATTTAGACCATGTGAGACCATTATTCTATTTACATAAGTTTTAATAACTTGGTTATTTAAAGAAATCTGGTTTCAAAAATTCCATTTATACCCTTATTCCAGTTAGAGAAACACAGATATTGATCCCTGAGAAACCAGGTTAACAAACATAGATTTTACTCCAAATAACTATGTAAAATATTCAACTAGGTTGCAGTTAAGAATTTTATAGTCTGCACATCTCTGTTGCACTCTGTTAGCCTGAACATGTGTTTACTTTACAAATGCTTCCAGCAGCCGCGGGTAGAAAACAGTGGTAGTGTTCACAAAGCTACATTTCTTGAGGTAAATGCTTGGGTAATTTACATTCCCTCTTCTCTTGGTTAAATCATCTGTCTCAATATTTCAGAAATTGCTGAGAAGTTATGTTGGTGAGTTGAACATATAGTGCTAAGCTCAACAGCACAGTTTCAGGATATATAGGCTCCATACATGTTTTCGCATTCACAGCTGCTGTTGATGTGTTTTGCCAAAGGTGAACTCCACAAGTGGAACACTCACATGTGCCCTGCAATGGACTAGCAGTTTAATGCTGCCAGATTAAGCTTCAGCCTTGTGAGCCTGATTAAATGGATTCACTAATACACTAACTGATAATGCCTCTTATTTCATTACAGTTAAAACCGACAATAAATTTTGATTGTCACCTGATCTTAATAATTAATGATTTGTTCAAGTATGTTCATATCATATGCTTATAAAAAGGGTAGCTTCTTACACATGAAACCTTATCTTGTACTAGAAATTACCGTAGTTTATCAAGTTTCTAATACTAAATAAAAATCAGGATTTCGGTTTAGTTTATTTTTTTAAAATATGTAATTAAAGTTGTACACTGTTCAGACTTAAACTGCTTTTAAACTGATGTGTTTTTCAGGCTTACATTCACACAGAGATAATAAAAGTGCATTTTAAATGTAGCATTATTATTAAAGAATAATACATTTTGTCTTTTTCAAAAACATTACAATATGAAAACAGAATATATAACTAGATGGTATCAATACTTTCTGCAGTGGGCTGGCACCCTGCCCAGGGTTTGTTTCCTGCCTTGCGCCCTGTGTTGGCTGGGATTGGCTCCAGCAGATCCCGGTGACCCTGTAGTTAGGAAATAGTGGGTTGGATAATGGATGGATGGATGAGTATCAATACTTTAAAAATATACACAACCAAGTTGTATCCTCTTCAAAAATATTTTGCATACAGTTGTGCTTGAAAGCTTGTGAACCCTTTAGAATTTTCTATATTTCTGCATAAATATGACCTAAAACATCATCAGATTTTCATTCAAGTGCTAAAAGTAGATAAAAAGAAACCAGTTAAACAAATGAGACAAAAATATTATACTTGGTCATTTGTTTATTGAGGAAAATGATTGAATATTACATATTTGTGAGTGCCAAAAGTATGTGAACCTTTGCTTTCGGTATCTGATGTGACTCCCCTTTGCAGCAATAACTGCAACTAAACATTTCTGGTAACTTTTGATCATTTCTGCACACTGGCTTGGAGGAATTTTAGCCCATTCCTCCGTACAGAACAGCTTCATCTCAGGGATGTTGGTGGGTTTCCTCACATTAACAGCTCGCTTCAGGTCCTTACAAAACATTTCGATTGGATTAAGGTCAGGACTTTGACTTGGCCATTCCAAAACATTAACTTTATTCTTCTTTAACCATTCTTTGGTAGAACAACTTGTGTGCTTAGGGTCGTTGTCTTGCTGCATGACCCACCTTCTCTTGAGATTCAGTTCACTGACAGATGTCCCGACATTTTCCTTTAGAATTCTCTGATATAATTCAGAATTCATTGTTCCATTAATGAAGGCAAGCCGTCCTAGCCCAGATGCAGCAAAACAGGCCCAAACCATGATACTACCACCACCATGTTTCACAGATGGGATAAGGTTCTTATGCTGGAATGCAGCGTTTTCCTTTCTCCAAACATAATGCTTTTCATTTAAACCAAAAAGTTCTATTTTGGTCTCATCCATCCACAAAACATTCTTCCAATAGCCTTCTGGTTTGTCCACGTGATCTTTAGCAAACTGCAGACAAGCAGCAATGTTTTTTTAGAGAGCAGTGGCTTTCTCCTTGCAACCCTGCCATGCACACCATTGTTGTTCAGTGTTCCCCTGATGGTGGACTCATGAACATGAACATTAGCCAATGTGAGAGAGGCCTTCAGTTGCTCAGAAGTTCCCCTGGGGTCCTTTGTGACCTTGCCGACTATTACACACCTTGCTCTTGGAGTGATCTTTGTTGGTCGACCACTCCTGGGGAGGGTAACAATGGTCTTGAATTTCCTCCATTTGTACACAATCTGTCTAACTGTGGATTGGTGGAGTCCAAACTCTTTAGAGATGGTTTTGTAACCTTTTCCAGCCTGATGAGCATCAACAACTCTTTTTCGGAGGTCCTCAGAAATCTCCTTGGTTTGTGCCATGATACATTTCCACAAACATGTGTTGTGAAGAGCAGACTTTGATAGATCCCTGATCTTTAAATAACAAATTTGTGAATTTCCCCTTGGGATTAATAAAGTATCTATCTATCTATCTATCTATCTATCTATCTATCTACAGTGGTGTGAAAAACTATTTGCCCCCTTCCTGATTTCTTATTCTTTTGCATGTTTGTCACACAAAATGTTTCTGATCAACAAACACATTTAACCATTAGTCAAATATAACACAAGTAAACAGAAAATGCAGTTTTTAAATGATGGTTTTTATTATTAAGGGAGAAAAAAATCCAAACCTACATGGCCCTTTGTGAAAAAGTAATTGCCCCTTGTTAAAAATAACCTAACTGTGGTGTATCACACCTGAGTTCAATTTCCGTAGCCACCCCCAGGCCTGATTACTGCCACACCTGTTTCAATCAAGAAATCACTTAAATAGGAGCTGCCTGACACAGAGAAGTAGACCAAAAGCACCTCAAAAGCTAGACAATCATGCCAAGATCCAAAGAAATTCAGGAACAAATGAGAACAGAAGTAATTGCGATCTATCAGTCTGGTAAAGGTTATAAAGCCATTTCTAAAGCTTTGGGACTCCAGCGAACCACAGTGAGAGCCATTATCCACAAATGGCAAAAACATGGAACAGTGGTGAACCTTCCCAGGGGTGGCCGGCCGACCAAAATTACCCCAAGAGCGCAGAGACGACTCATCTGAGAGGTCACAAAAGACCCCAGGACAACGTCTAAAGAACTGCAGGCCTCACTTGCCTCAATTAAGGTCAGTGTTCACGACTCCACCATAAGAAAGAGACTGGGCAAAACAGCCTGCATGGCAGATTTCCAAGACGCAAACCACTGTTAAGCAAAAAGAACATTAGGGCTTGTCTCAATTTTGCTAAGAAACATCTCAATGATTGCCAAGACTTTTGGGAAAATACCTTGTGGACTGATGAGACAAAAGTTGAACTTTTGGAAGGCAAATGTCCCGTTACATCTGGCGTAAAAGGAACACAGCATTTCAGAAAAAGAACATCATACCAACAGTAAAATATGGTGGTGGTAGTGTGATGGTCTGGGGTTGTTTTGCTGCTTCAGGACCTAGAAGGCTTGCTGTGATAGATGGAACCATGAATTCTACTGTCTACCAAAAAATCCTGAAGGAGAATGTCCGGCCATCTGTTCGTCAACTCAAGCTGAAGCGATCTTGGGTGCTGCAACAGGACAATGACCCAAAACACACCAGCAAATCCACCTCTGAATGGCTGAAGAAAAACAAAATGAAGACTTTGGAGTGGCCTAGTCAAAGTCCTGACCTGAATCCAATTGAGAAGCTATGGCATGACCTTAAAAAAGCGGTTCATGCTAGAAAACTCTCAAATAAAGCTGAATTACAACAATTATGCAATGATGAGTGGGCCAAAATTCCTCCAGAGCGCTGTAAAAGACTCATTGCAAGTTATCGCAAATGCTTGATTGCAGTTATTGCTGCTAAGGGTGGCCCAACCAGTTATTAGGTTCAGGGGGCAATTACTTTTTCACACAGGGCCATGTAGGTTTGGATTTTTTTTTTCTCCCTAAATAATAAAAACCATCATTTAAAAACTGCATTTTGTGTTTACTTGTGTTATATTTGACTAATGGTTAAATGTGTTTGATGATCAGAAACATTTTGTGTGACAAACATGCAAAAGAATAAGAAATCAGGAAGGGGGCACATAGTTTTTCACACCACTGTATCTATCTATCTATCTACACAGGATGCCCACTCACACCTGATTGTCATCCCATTGATTGAAAACACCTGACTCTAATTTCACCTTCAAACTAACTGCTAATCCTAGAGGTTCACATACTTTTGCCACTCAGAAATATGTAATAATCAATCATTTTCCTCAATAAATAAATGACCAAGTATAATATTTTTGTCTCATTTGTTTAACTGGTTTCTCATTATCTACTTTTAGGACTTGAGTGAAAATCTGATGATGCTTCAGGTCACATTTATGCAGAAATATAGAAAACTCTAAAGTGTTCACAAACTTTCAGGCACAACTGTATTAGTCTTTAACCTAAGGACTTACAATGCTGATTTTATAATATTTATATTTTGAACTTCATAACATGTTGGTGTATATTATTTAATTTTTTCAAATATGTACTGTACAGTAATGAGAACAATGCACTGATTTCATTATGCAGTGACTTCATGGTACTTGATAGTAATATTAACATGAAATTGAGCAGCTAAAATATACAGCAAGTGGTTGTTTTGAAACATTTTGATATCTTCATTTATTCTTTTTTTGAGAATTAATGGTACTGGGTAATAGACTAATGTAATGCAGAGCACCGTTTAGTTTAAAGGCTGATCAGAGCATTATTATTTGTTTTCATTCATGTATAATCTGCAAAATAAAACAGCAGAAATTACAGAAATTGAAAAGAAAACTTGTTGGCACTGATGCATTCAAATCTATCACATTTTCTGCGTGGAATTTGCTTCTTCTTTGTGTACCCACGTTTGATTACCATACACTTACACAAATACAATATGTATTAAATTATAGGGTTATTGGCTCTTGCCTTCCACACACCGTTTGTGCAAACGCTTTCAATACTTTCAGATGACTTTGTAGAAGTTTGATTTAGTTTATGTTAGTGTAATACACATTTTTAAAAAGTTTTATTCCATAGTTCTTTTTTGATATGTGATAATTTATGTATTGATGCAGGCTAATAAAAAATGGTTTAACAACGTATGTTTCTTTCATTCATTGACTTTATGCTGTATGAAGATCACTTTAAATGATTAAATGCACTACAGCACTTGATATCCAAGCAGTGTTGCTGCTAACACACAGAAATGGAACCCACCAAGAACTCCTCCTCCCCCACCCACACACTATACAATCTGTCCTTGAGCTCCTTAACACAGACAGACTCAATCATAATTGAACAATCCCAAAGCACTTAATTCATTCAAGAGACTGAGCTGAGGGCAAGATTATCCCAGCCATAGCGCGGATGGAACTGAATCTGAAAAGGGGCCAATTCATCATAGACCCCACTCATGCTTAAAGTGGAAGTTTGTTTTCTTTTAGAAATTTAAATGATTTTAAAACAGCAGACCCCATAGCTTTAAAGGAATACAAAAAGTGAAATATTTGACAAATTCCAAAAACAAGATATGGCAAGTATGGAAAGCAGGTGTTACATCTAATAGAAAAAGGGCAGGGATAGAATGTGGACTAAAAACAAACCAAAAGTCAAAAACCTAGAATTTGTTTCTAAGAAAAAATAACAGGAAAGCCTTATGCCAAGAAAAAATTAGAAAGCACACTATAAATTTAAACTGAGTTTTATCCACAATCTTGGGCAACTAGAAAGTGCACAGCGCTGACCTTTATACCATTGTTGACAGTAACGTCACCTGCACTTTCTGATGGCACCTATATAATATAAATGTCACCATAGTAATACATGAACATAATTTAACATCTTAAAAAAAAAAAAATTAACAAGAAGTAAAAAATGGACTCTACAACCTCAAACATTTCAAACAAACACACATAAAAGTAAATCACAATAAACCCAGAAAAAGTTAAAAGTCATATTACAACAAGATGTTAAAAATAACATAAAGGATTCACCAAATAAACAAGGGCTATGAAAACAAAAACTCACCCTAAAATCATTGTTTAAAAAGGAAGTAAATAGATGTTTAAATCTTGAACATTTATATTCCACTTAAAATTCTCATATGATTTTACATGTGCCACTTTTGAACATTTTTAGACTGCTTGGTGAAATCACTGCGTGACACTTTAGAGAACCCACTGTGAAGAATGGTGTTATATTTTCTTGTATGACCGTTCCTGCAGTACACTAAATATAATTAAGTGTGTTATTAGTATAAGCTTGATTACATTTAATCTTTTGACTAGTAAGGCTGCATTACAGTATACTAATCAATTTAAAGCACAAAATCTTTGCCTGATCCACCTTTCAGAAAATCAGATGAGGCTCACTATTTCTCTGGCCTTTATTCCAAGGAGCAGACATGTCTTTATCACTTCTATGGTAATGCTCAACCGAGGCCGACCTGGTGTTGTGAGGGCTGCCATGTCCACTGATGCCATATTGTGGCAATGTGAAACCTCACCTAAATTTCGCTATATAAAATCATTTACCTCTGTGTTAGTGAAAGCCTTGACATCTCCAAGCTTATCTAAAGTCACTTCACATCTAAGTAATAAAAAAATTTCTATCCTCACAATCTGCCAACTCCATTAACTCTCTTGCCATTTCTTGCACACCACTTTTATCTTATTAAAAACAATTCTGTCACATGTTGCATCCCATTGACCGCGCTCGGTGCATGTTGAGAACTTCAAAATGAAAATGTAAAGTGCAAAATGAAAATTCAATCAGCAGCATGTGGCACCAGTGCTTATTTACAATTTGCTTTTCATTTTTGCACCTTCATTGAGAGAGAGAGAGAGAGAGAGAGAGAGAGGTTAGGAGCATGCACTGATACAATGCATTGCCGCACCCACTACACGACAAACTAACTCAGGATCCACATTAGGACCCGAGTGCAGCCATGCAACGGCTGACACCTCAGCACCACACTAGTTCAGATGGAGTGGAACAGTGTGAGGTTTTTTATGGTGGTTGGAGTGCCAATTCTGCCAGCAACCCCCAAGCTTTTCCCTGCAGGTTGGAGGGCCTACATGCAGGGATGGATGCAGATTAACGTCATACCCGGACGGACGGAGCAATTGTAGGGGTTCAGGCTGAAAATGAAATTGCAAATGGGGTTATTTAATTTTAATTTAAATTTTTGCAGCATTTTTGCACAGACTTTGAAAATGAAATTGCAAAAGAGATAATGCATTTTTACTTTCATTTTTGCAGAAAATAACTCCCATAGCAGTGCTACCAGAAATGTGTAGATATTGGGCAATATTCCTTAATATTTCTACTTTGAAGACCAAATTAAGACATTTATTCAGATATTTTCTTGCCACAGCTAAAACAGTCTGTCTTCCTTCCCATTTATCCAAAAAATACGCAGCCACTCTTGCAAAACCATAAACACTGAATTATTTATTGATTGGTTAATGATAACTGACGTGCAGAATTTGTAGGACTTCTCAAAACTGACAAACTCAAAGCCTACAGTGCCTGAGCCAGTAATCCACCCAGAAGGTGTCAGAACATATCACATACCTTGCAGGTAGTGACTTTACAACATATACAGTCATATCAAAATTTACAATAATTTACTTTCAACAAAAAAGATAACAGTGGTATGTCTTTCATTTCCTACGAACATCTGAGTACTGGGGTGTTTCCCGATCAAAGATTTTTAGTGAAGCAGTATTTAGTTGTATAAAAATCAGATGTGAAACACTAGCTGTGCAAAAATGTGGGTACCCTTGTAATTTTGCTGATTTGAATGCATGTAACTGCTCAATACTGATTACTTGCACATTGGTTGGATTAGCTCGTTAAGCCTTGAACTTCATAGATATGTGTGTCCAATAATGAGAAAAGGTATTTAAGGTGGTCAATTGCAAGTTGTGCTTCCCTTTGACTCTCCTCTGAAGAGTGGCAGCATGGGATCCTCAAAGCAACTCTCAAAAGATCTGAAAACAAAGATTGTTCAGTATCATGGTTTAGGGGAAGGCTACAAAAAGTTATCTCAGAGGTTTAAACTGTCAGTTTGAACTGTAAGGAATGTACTCAGGAAATGGAAGGCCACAGGCAGAGTTGCTGTTAAACCCAGGTCTGGCAGGCCAATAAAAATACAGGAGCGGCATATGCAAGGGATTGTAAGAATGGTTACAGACAACCCACAGATCACCTCCAAAGACCTGCAAGAACATCTTGCTGCAGATGGTTTATCTATACATCATCCTACAATTCAGCGCAATTTGCACATTTGAACATCTGTATGGTAAGGTGTTGAGAAAGAAGCCCTTGCTGCACTCACACCACAAACAGTCGCTTGTTGTATGCAAATGCTCATTTAGACAAGCCAGATTCATTTTGGAACAAAGTGCTTTGGACTGATGAGACAAAAAATGAGTTATTTGGTCATAACAAAAAGCGCTTTGCATGGCGGAAGAAGAACACTGCATTCTAAGAAAAACACCAGCTACCTACTGTCAAATATGGCAGAGGTTCCATCATGCTGTGGGGTTGTGTGGCTAGTTCAGGGACTGGGGCCATTGTTAAAGTCGGATGAATTCAACCCAATATCAACAACTTCTTCAGGATAATGCTGAAGCATCAGTCACAAAGTTGAAGTTACGCAGGGGTTGGATATTCCAACAAGACAATGGCCCAAAAAACAGTTCGAAATCTACAAAGGCATTCATTCAGAGGGACAAGTACAGGTTCTGGAATGGCCGTCACAGTCCCCTGACTTGAATATCATCGAAAATCTATGGGATGATTTGAAACAGGCTATTCATGCTCAGCAGTCATCAAATTTAATTGAACTGGACAGATTGTGTATGGAAGAATGGTCAAAAATACCTCCATCCAGAATCCAGACAGTCATCAAAGGCTATAGGAGGCCTCTAGAAGCTGTTATGTTTGCAAAAGGAGGCTCAACTATGTACTGATGTAATATCTCTGTTGGGGTGCCCAAATTTATGCACCTGTCTGATTTTGTTATGATGCATAATCCCATTAACATGCCTTCCAATGAGAAAGCAGAGTCTGGGGACTCTGAGGTGGGCTCCCCCTTCTCTGGGACTGAGGTCACCGAGGTGATCAAAAAACTCCTTGATGGCAGGGCCCCGGGGGTGGATGAGATACGCCCGGAATTCCTCAAGGCTCTGGATGTTGTAGGACTGTCTTGGATGACACGCCTCTGCAACATCGCATGGACATCAGGGACAGTGCCTCTGGATTGGCAGACTGGGGTGGTGGTCTCCCTCTTTAAGAAGGGGGACCGGAGGGTGTGTTCCAACTACAGAGGGATCACACTCCTCAGCCTCCCTGGAAAAGTCTATTCGGGGGTCCTGCTGAGGAGGGTCTGTCAGATAGTCGAACCTCGGAATCAGGAGGAACAGTGTAGTTTTTGTCCTGGTCGTGGAACAATGGACCAGCTCTACACTCTTAACAGGGTCCTGGAGGGTGCATGGGAGTTTGCCCATCCAGTCTACAAGTGTTTTGTGGACTTGGAAAAGGCGTTCGACCGTGTCCCTCGGGGAATCTTGTGGTGAGTACTCCGAGAGTATGGGGTACCGGACCCCCTAATAAGGGCTGTTCGGTCCCTGTATGATCAGTGTCAGAGCTTGATCTGCATTGCCGGCAGTAAGTCGAACCCATTTCCATTGAGATTTGGACTCCGCCAGGGCTGCCCTTTGTCACCAAATCTGTTCATAACTTTTATGGACAGAATTTCTAGCCGCAGCCAGGGCGTTGAGGGGGTCCGGTTTGGTGGACTCAGGATTGGGTCACTGCTTTTTGCAGATGATGTTGTCCTGTTTGCTTCATCAGGCCGTGATCTTCAGCTCTCTCTGGATCGGTTTGCAGCTGAGTGTGAAGCGGTTGGGATGGGAATCAGCACCTCCAAATCCGAGACCATGGTCCTCAGCCGGAAAGGGGTGGAGTGCCCTCTCAGGGTTGGGAGTGAGATCCTGCCCCAAGTGGAGGAGTTCAAGTATCTCGGGGTCTTGTTCATGAGTGAGGGAAGAATGAAGTGTGAGATCGACAGGCGGATTGATGTGGCGTCCGCAGTGATGCAGGCTTTGCATCGGTCTGTCATGGTGAAAAAGGAGCTGAGCCGTAAGGCAAAGCTCTCAATTTACCAGTCGATTTATGTTCCTACCCTCACCTATGGTCATAAGCTATGGGTAGTGACCGAAAGAACGAGATCGCGAAAACAAGCGGCTGAAATGAGTTTCCTCCACAGGGTGTCTGGGATTTCCCCTAAAGACAGGGTGAGAAGCTTAGTCATCCGGGAGGGGCTCAGAGTAGAGCCGCTACTCCTCCGAATTGAGAGGAGTCAGACGAGGTGGCTCGGGCATCTGATCAGGATGCCTCCTGGACACCTCCCTGGTGAGGTATCCGGGCACGTTTAACCGGGAGAAGGCCACAGTGAAGACCTAAGACACGCTGGAGGGACTATGTCTCTCGGCTAGCCTGGGAACACCTCGGGATTCCCCCAGAAGAGCTAAAAGAAGTGGCCGAGGAAAGGGAAGTCTGGGTATCTCTGCTCAAGCTGCTGCCCCCATGACCTGATCTCAGATAAGCAGAAGAGGATAGATGGATGGATATTGCATATTTTCTGTTAATCCAATAAACTTAATGCCACTGCTGAAATACTACTGTTTTCATAAGGCATGTCATATATTAAAAGGAAGTTGCTACTTTGAAAGCTCAGCCAATGATAAACAAAAATCCAAAGAATTAAGAAGGGTTCCCAAACTTTTTCATATGATTGTAGTCTTAACCTAGCTCTCGATGGACCATGTCGTTAATTTTGATGCTTCTAATGGAAAAGGGATCCTGTTTAGCAGTATCAGGAAAACATAAGAATGATGGGAGTTTTTTTAAGAACTTATATCGTATGACTGGAAACAAATATGTGATCAGATAGATAAAATGTTTCAAAGTCATTTAACCTTATAATGAATTAAGCGATTAAAGAAAATATGTGTGATTTAATTTTTCAGCAACGATCAAAACATCTTTTTGTGTGTGTTTTAAGTGTCCTTATCTTAATTAAACTGCATGATTAGCATGAAACAACTCTTTCACTTGCGGTTATTCTAGACATATCTTGCCACATTCATTTTATCAGACAAATTATTGTTAAGAGTTTGCAATATACACTTTGGAGCTAAAAACAAGTTAAACTTTATGACATTGTACAATATATTCATATATTGCCTGAGAATTGGAACGTTTTTACAAGTGTAAAAACAATTGATTTACAGCATATAATGTGTTTATTTAGCTTATAGAAAGTCACTTTCAAACAAAGAAAAACATAAATAATACACATGCAAACTCAAAATGTATTCTTAAAGGAATGACAAATATTTTATATTAACTTGGTAATCCACAAATGGATGCAAAAAATTAAAAAGGGACATCTACTGAAAATGTATCAACACCACAAGACTGTCTACTCCCTATTGAATAACAAATACAGCAGGGTGAAGCACCCAAGTTTTATGACAACAGTTTAAGAGTTTCAGCCCCAGGAGAATGAGTTTCCTTCTGGTATGAAATATAGGAGGGACACAAGTGTTACAAAAGTCTGTCAATCTTAAAAATACATTCTGCCCAGTGTCAATAATCCAGTTTCGAAATATGCCATGAAATGTATTATTATAATTATTTTTATTATGTATTAATGAAATTTCATTAAAGAATTTCTAACAGAACACAGCATGTGAGCTAAATTGGTGTAATAAGTGTATACGTTTAATATGTCACTGTCCTCTGTGCAAATATATCTTATAAATCTACATTTGTCTCTACTCACATGCACAGTTGACACAGAGCCAGATTTAGCACAGGAGTTCACCATTTAGAACTGATAGGCAAGCATTATAAGACAAGACAGACAAACAGAACTGAAAAACGGGCAGTCAGACTAAGGACCATTGTATACTCTTTTTGTGTGTCAAAGTCAGCATAAAACTGTATCCCCTTTTGCCTTGTTTGGAATGGCATGATTCACCTAAGTTCCTAAGTTAGAGCCTGCACATGAAGAAAGAGTATAAAGCCTTGGATCATTGCTTCGCACACCTTTGAAGCCGACGGATGGATGGAAGATAATGTCATCCGATCCTGAAAATCCTTCCACTGAAAGGTGAAAATGGCAGACTCTACACATCGGGCCCCCACTCCAGAACTGGGTTTTTGCCATTGGCTTCCTTTATCTGTTATGCAGTGTAAGTCCTCATTAAACAAAGCTAAATTACTTCTCCTATGTGATTTCTTACCGCCATATCACTAAGGGAGGGGTATTACCTTTTTATATTGTAACTAAATAGATTTCGAAAATGTAACATGTCGCAGTTACAAAAGAACTCATTCCCAGGGAGCTAATGCCCCTGTTTAATACAACTGGGTAGAGATAAAACTTTTGTGAATTTCACTGTCTGGTTTCCAAGGAATAGCATCCTTATAAGATGAAAATAAAGCAAAAACCAAAACAGAAGTGCTGTATGATTATTAAAAGTAAAGCAAGAGAAGGGGACCTTAGATAAGGCAGAGACAGATGTAGATGGATATCTGAGTATTTCATATAAGACAAGGTGCTCACTGATGAATATAAATGGGTAGAGTTAGATGTCAGGCTCTTAGCATATAACAAGACCTATCCCTGCATTCTGGTATGGTAGATGATAGTATTTCCACTGTATAGTGATGAATAAACAATAGCATTAATACCAAATGAAATAAATTAACAATATTATTACTAGCAAATAAGGCAAAAGGGCAGTTTCCATACACATCTTACATTATACCTTGCTCATTTGGCAATAATTGGACATCTGGACTCACCCCATCCTATGTCCTACATTGGGGGTGGCTGGAGCAAGCAGGTACTGTATGCATGGGCATTACTGACTGACAAGACATTGCTTGTCATAGAGGAATAAAAAGGGGGATAAATGCTATCTATTTCTGACAACTTCTGAATGTGGTTGGAGTGATCTGGTCACAAGTGTATTTAGTCCTGGTTTTTAATGTGATCAAGTGCTATCTGATTGTGATCAAATCACAAAAAATGCATTTTAATTCCAGGTATAAACATGTTCGAAGGTTAGCTGAATTAGAGAGACAATTAATTTGTAGAAGGACCCAGAGAATTAGTGAAAGCTATATAAATTCAAGGCAAAAAGAACTCAAAATACAGTTTATTGACTAGTGTACTCTATAGTAACCAATGAATGAAGGGAAAAGACTATGTGTTTAATTATTAAGATTTACTCTGTATTGTTTCCATTGCATTATTGTTTTTCTCACGGCATCTCCATTTTGTGTCACTGTCATCAGGACACAATAATGGTTGTTACAGAGAGTGGCCCAAAATGTTGCACAATTAACATCATCAGGGAGCTGCTATAAACCTAAGCTTTTTAAATACATCAACATTTTTGCAGAAAACTAAATAAAACCCTTTGTATATGTGCATAGAAGTGCTAATTCGGATTTCCCATTTAATGACATTTGGCTTTGGTTTCTTACTTTGATTCTTGGCTTACAATTTTGGTCAGATGAATGATAACTTACAACATCTGGCTTAACATTTCCTCTTTGGTCACTTCCATTCATTCTGTTTGCCTTTCCATCATTTTCAAATTACAGTTAAAAGTTTATCCCACAGATTGAGTGTTTATTGGGCATATAATGACCCTATGATATGGTAAACTCCTAGAGTGGGTGTCGTCTATGTTCGACATGAATCATCTCTGCTGCATTTGTTAGAGTTTCAAAAAGCATTTGAAGTGCACATTCAATCCAAGGTGTCAGCCGATCAATCATATCTTTGAATTAAGACAAAGGAATAAGCTGATCAATTAATATATTGTGATGTGTCAAATTTTAACAGCTGAGGTGGGTCGGCATGAAGCATCCCTAACATCTAGAGCTGTTACATTAAAATATAGTAATTTTAATAAATCTTTCATGTTAGTTAAATTCTTTTTAATTGGTGAGATGAAAATCGATTTACGTGAAACTAAAGTAGTAGACAAATCTCATTGTTCATGAAGCATGTTGAATGATTTTCCCACCAACAAAAAAGTGAAGTATAAACGAATGAGAGATTGCTTATGCAACCTTTTGATATAAAGGCAAATAGGTTTATTTAATGACCATTTTTAATTCACATTACATTGGAATTGGACAGAAAACATGCAGGAAAGCAAAATCATACTTATTGTAATCTATCTTCACGTGGTGAGCAAGCAGTTCTGTTCTGTTGGGGGGAGTATTACTTTAGTAATATAAAATCCTACTAATAACCTACAAAGCCTTAAATAACTTTGCACCAAACTACATCAGTGACCTTCTCCATCACTATGTGCCCGCCCGCCCACTAAGGTCCTCTGATTCTGGCAATCTTGTTGTGCCCTACACTAATCTACACTCCATGGGTGACAGGGCCTTCAGCTATATAGTGCCCTGACTCTGGAATGACCTACCAAAATCAATTAGATCAGCTGACTCCATGAATTCTTTTAAAAAACAACTCAAAACTCATCTGTTCAGGAAGGCTTTTAGCTGTACTTGACTTTATTACCCTTCTCTCAGTTTACCTTTCTGTCAAGATTCTCATGTAACCTGTATGTGTGTGCTAGACCATCAATAATGTTGTCTGTTAGGCTTTTCTCTGAATTTACTGTTTTAATCTTCTTTATGTATTTATTTGGTTTGCACAATGCTATATACTGTATACCCTGCCGTTTTTTCTTATATTCTGTAAGTGCCTTGAGCATGGGAAAGGTGCTATTTAAAAAAATGCACTATTATCATTAGTAGTATGTATTGATTTATTTTAGTATTAGGGTGTTGTACCGTGTTAGCCATTATGAATGTGGTGAAACATCAAGCAAAATTACACGTTTTATTGGCTAACTAAAAAGATTACAATATGCAAGCTTTTGCGGCTACTCAGGCTCCTTCTTCAGGCAAGATGTAATACAGAAACTGGAGTTTCCTGTGTTTATATACACACTAGGACAAGAAACAACATTGGTAAATCTTTAAGTGAGAAATCTTAAATGTAAAAAATAAATAGACTCCTTCAGGCTAGGGTTCATTTAACATGAGATAAGAACAATGTATGGTCAAGATCTTTATATAAGATAACTGTCCAAAGTCTTTTGACGTTTCTAATGAGTTTTTCAATACAATGTGGATCTGTAGTCAGGTTGTCTGTGTCAGTCTAAGAGATGCAAACAATCCTCATACCTGGCCATAAAACTCTTGTCTCTATTCAAACCATGTTGCAATGTAATAAATGTTAGCATGCCTATAACTTCCCATTCTTTTCTCTCTTGCTGTGTTCTAAAGTTGCCCATAATCACTGTGACTTTAAAGTCCCTCTCACAATGTCCATGGCTGTGGCCAAAAGAATATAGAATGAATAAGAAAAACAAATGTTAACAATTGTGTATATATATATTGTGGACTGGGACCCGGACACAGACAGACGGACAGCATAGTTCCACCACACACCCCAAAGTCCAGGCCACACTCTCAGTCACTGTGCCTCTCTTTCGACCGCCTCCCGTCCTCTCTCCAGCTCTGTCCTCTTCCACCCGACATCCACTCATGACTGGAGGGAGGCGGCCCCTTAAGTAGGAACCCGGATGGGCTCCAGCTGCTTCCCGGCACTCCCCCTTGGACACACCCCTGTGTGGTGGAAGTGCCGGCTGTGCACCCGGAAGCCGTCCAGGGGTCTCCTGTCGTCTTCCCCCCAGCACTTCCTGGTGTGGCGGAAGTGCTGGACTCCAGGGTTCCTCAGACACCGGGGCGCCGCCTGCCGGTGGCCATGGCTCCCTACAGGGCTGGGCTTCCATGCCCTTTACCTGAGGCCCCCAATATAACCAGGGCGGACGCCCCCTCGCGGTCTAGAGGAGGCACAAGCCCTCCTCCGGTTCTCTTGGGCATCCCGGCCGGGCCCCAGCCCCGACCGGTCCCACACGGGATATTCCAGCATCGGGGCGCTGCCTGGTGGTGGCCACGGGTCCCTACACAAGCCCTCCTCTGGTCCTCCTGGGCGTATATATATACTGTATACATATATGTAATGTAAACACTCTAAAATTGTACTACAATTGCCTGGTGTATCTCCCAAATTTTCATCAGTTTGGGTGCTGGATGGGTATTCTCATCAAATTCTTCAATGCAGATAAAGTGCAAATATTTTATAATTTGTGAAAACCTACACTCAGACATAATTTCCCCAAAGAATGGCAGCACTGACAGCACTTTTACATCCCAAGGGATTCTTGGTTCTAATGCTTATACAAGACACATCTGTACAGTTGCCCAAATGACGCTCAGGACTAATGCTTTTAGCATGGTTTTCACAGCCCGAGTAACACTAGAGTTTAACGCTAAGGAGGTTAAAAGAACTGCTTGCCTTTTGCCGCACAAATTGGAATAAGCACCTGTGACTGTACACAGCTGCAGTTTTTATTGGTTCTACAGCTATATACTGTATGATGTAATGCCAGCTCATTCTTTTGGTGATTCATCCCCGGCTGATGCAACTTGTCCAGCAGCATTGCAATAACAATGTGTGTGCAGCTGACCACTCTGATTACATAAGGAAAACTGGACAGTGCTGTGAATTGCACTTTGATGTTTTGCAGTTCAACTGCAGTGTAAGGAAATCTTATATATCTGGATGACAAAAGGGTAATACCATCCTATACAGCTGGCAAAGCACGACTCAGTGATGATTGAGAAATACCAAATTGGTCAGAAAGTTTATGTTGAAAACCTCCTGTGGTTAAAAACTTGCGAGTGGGCAGAACTTGCAAAGGAGCAGGTAGAGCACAATTCCTCAAAGTCTACCTTGGTAAAGCCGGCATCAGTTCAGTACACAACTCCAAGAGGATAGCTCTTAGAAATCAAAATTGATTTTGAAGTCAGTCATCATCATCATCTATAAATATAAGGGTTCATACACATTTTTACAAATTTTCATGACTTTTCCATAACTTTTCAGTTATTCTATTCGATTATTCTATTATTTCCATGACCATATGTTCTCTTAAATTTCTGTGTAAACTTGAAAAATAATAAAAATTCATGTAAAATTTACCAAAATATTGTTAAAATAATGACAAGATATGTGGTTTCATACAAAATAAAGATTTATTTAAATATTGCTGACACTCCAGCACAATGTAATCCCTGAAAAACATTATGTAGCCCTAATTAACATAAATGACTAGAAGGCAACAATAAATTTAAAAAAACTAATTACAAATAAGTAAACGTGTTTAATAACACTGACATTAACTTCAGTAGCAAGTAGTATCAGGGTGGAAACTGTCCATTGAAATAAAAGATGTTGTTTAAATCACTAACATATTAAATCACTAACTTAATGTTAACAAATGACAGCTTTCTTTCTTTGAATCCCACAAAAACAATCCATACAAAGTTCATTGTTTAATTTCTGCAAGCTTTTCATCAATATGCCTTTCAATATTCAGCAGAGATGCTTTCTTTTCTTTTGCAGTTCACCGCAAATTGTTGGATTTAGTGATGAAAGTCAGATTGCTTGTAGCTTCTGCTTTCTCAGCATATTTATCAGCTGATATCTCGAAGGCGCAAATGTCATTCTCCACCCCAGCCCTCTCAGAAGCCTTAGCCTTTCAATTCATGCATCTGTGAGGGTCTTCCACTTCAACTCAACGCCTTGCTGTTCTTTCTTTCTCTTCTCCTCATCCAATTAGGCATAGTACTTCTGGCTTGCTTCTGCAGTTGAAAGAAGTAGCTCTTTTGTGATATGCACGTTGGTTATGCCCCCAACAGACCTAACATGGTTAACAATGAGCCTCTGAGCCACCAGAGACCTCTCCTTCTGATTCACCATAGTCAGTTCTTTGTTAATGAAAAACCCTCTCTCCATGCTGGCCGTTCCATGTGACAAGACCAGTAGAATTGTGAATACATTCCAATGACGGCTTTGTCCCCATTGTCTCATATAGCAGGGTGTCCACTCAATCTGTTTTGGGGTCAAATTCACTAGAACTCCCTAAACTCTCTAAGGACATCATCACACATTGCCCCATCTATGTATTTAGTTTCAACAAGTATGTGCAGCATTCTTTTCAACTGACTGGCAGATAGCTCCTTAGATTCAGGCATGCATATTGGGTCAAGTCACTAATCACTAATGTGTGATGCACTGGAGCCTTTTTCAGCAACTTCTCAAGGAGTGTAATCAAAAGCAACTTGCAGTCTATCTTCATCTGCAGTATCTGCCTTTCTGAAATGTTTTTGGAAGACCTCACTTGTTTCAGTGTGGTCTCTGCTGCAACTCCAATGTCAATCTTAGAACTGTCCTTGTGAAAATTGTTGTCCTGAAAAGGGAAATGAAGAAGCTTCGGGGTGGATAAAGCCTTTTCCATGTGCTTTTCCTTTATAAATCATCCCATAAGCCCCGTAAACAATTAAAATGAAGAGATTTTATTTTCCAGTTTTATCATCCATAATTTGCAAATTTACAAGTCATATTCCCTTGTTTCATTTAAACAGACAAAATAAGTGATTACACATTCTTATCTTAGATGATACAAGTACGGCAGTGGTGCTTTTCACAATGAGTACCACCTCAAAAAATATTAGACTCTACAAGTACCACCATTATTTAAAGTACAGTAGTGCAGGCATATTTAACTATATATACAGTTTACACAGGAGGCTATTTTATTCCTAATATGTACTATACTATTTTATATATTCTAATGATTATTTCATCTTTATAACAAAAACGTCTTGAGACTCCTGGCATACTTCTACACTTTATTAGTGTATTATATTTTGTTTTAGATTAACTAACATGAAATGGAAAGCAATTAATTTAAAACACTGGCAAGTACCCCAACAATATGTTAGTATATAGTATTATTAGTATACAGATAAATGCTTACCTTTAATCAGTTTGTGCACTTCCTGAGAGAGAAAGGGTTGAATGGGTTTGTCTGTGAGCAAGATGATGATTTCTCTTGCAATGTTGTTAAATATCCCCATTTTCACTGTAAAGAGAGGATCAGTAAAGTGGTTCTTTACCTCTTCATAGGACTTCACTTTCGGATTGGGTAGTTCACCTCGCTCTACCATCTCAACATAGCGTTTGACATGTGGCAAGAGCAGCATTCACCTTTCTGATGCGGTGACATTCTCTGTCCACCTGTGCCTGCAAAATTTAAGCATGGGCATCCTACATCCGGTTGCTGTCATGAAATCTTCATGATGAGCAGGGCATCAAGGAACAACCAATGCAAGTTTAAGAGTCTGTGTTCAACTTCTTACTCGGTTGATTTGCATCCATCTCTGAAAGCATTATACAATATGTGCAACCCACATGAACCAATGTTAATTTGCAACTTCCCCACATCATTCTGCACTTGCTTCTGGAACTTTTGAACACTTTGCAATTCATGTTCGGCCCATCCATTGAGATTTGGATGAGATTCACGATTCCGATCTCAGAAAACAAGTCATTAATTTCCTCAGAGATATCTTGCACTGTAAAATGTTACATAATCTCTGACCTAAAGTATTTAGTTTTCACTTTGGGCCCATCTCATAGCCTGACATACATGTCTAATTATTTAGCCTGTAAATAGTGATTCAGACATTCATCAAATAACATTATATACCGTCTTTGTTTCGATATTTCAGACAAAGACTTTTTCTAAAAAGTAAGGAGCCAGTCCATAAGTACAAAAATATGACAACTTGAGCTCACATCATGCAAATCTAGAAACAATGTGGCTGTCAGGAAACATATCCTGAAATAACTGGCTTGTTTTTTCCACACAACTTGTAAGAATAGTGAGAATTTGCCACCTTTAGCGCCCACAGTACATCTGCAGTTAGGGCTTAGTTTCTGGACACAGCGTCTGAAATCTGCCCTTGTTTGAAGGTGGATAAGAGAGAAGTACTGCAGCTGGCAGTAGATGTCAGGTTGGAGACTTGGGGGGAAAGTCATGGGGTTGAGAGATGATTCATGTACAACAGCAGCCTGGTGTTTAGCCCCCTTTGCATGGCTAGTTAGCATTGCCTCTCACATGTTCAATATGTTGAGCGTTTTAGTACACAGTCTACATTTCACACATCCTGGGTCATGGTCTTTCTTAAGCCATCCCTTATACTTATCGGCATTAACCCGGCATTTCGCCACTGAATCTCCTGCTCACCACAAGCAATGCACTGAGTTACTACAAACCTGTGTGAAAATAAGTACGTTTTTAATGTATAAAGACATTATAACGAAGATGGCGCCGACTGGTGTTGTCTGGCCGTCTGCCCATCTCTCTAGTCTATGTTTTAACTTTGTTTTTATGTTTTAGTTTATCCCAACGGTCACTGTCCTATGATCGTGACTCTTTACTAAACATATTTTCTGGCTTGCTTTCCTCTCAATTTTCATCTCCTGATTGGATTTTTTGTGAACCTCCACCTTTGTTTTATTCATCTCCTAACTTCTTCACCTGGACGCCAGTGTTCACCTGTATCAGTGAGATAAATGCCACCCAGAGACGCAAAAGCACCCGCCACCATCGTGGGAAAAGAGCCAGAATTACTGTTAAACAATTGCAACTCAAGTCCCAGAGCTTTGATTCCCAATGGCTGCGAGTCGTCTATGTCCCATCTTCTCCTGCTCAGGACTCCATCACTGGATCATGGGCGCTGGACACCGGATTTAATTTCTCCATTTCAAGACAGCATCACTTTTCCTCGGTCTTCAATCGAGTAGTAAATGCTGCTAATCTCCGCACACTCACCCGTGTTCATCCTGCAACAAGCTATTCTACTTCTATCAAGGCTGCTCTCTTGAACATGAGATTAGTGTCTAATAAAACTTTTATTACCTCAAATAATTTGGATTTCTTTTTCATCACTGAGACTTGCATTTTAAATGGTGACTCTTCATGTTTTACTGACTTGGTTCCATCAGGTTATTCATTTTTAAACTCTATTTGTCTGACTCGTCGTGGGGGTGGCATTGCCACTGTTTTTAAAAGTATGTTCTTGTGTCGGAGCCTTACAAGGGGTAGCTTGTAGTAGCTTTGAACTTCAACTTTTCAAAATGTGCAGCTCCCCGTCTCTGCTGTTTGCTGTGGTTTATAGACCACCTGTAATTAATGATACTTTCATTTCTGAATTTTCTGATCTCCTGGCTGATATCACCCTCTCCCATGACAAAGTATTTATTGTTGGTGATTTTAACATTCACTTTAGTTGTCAATCGAAACCTTTGGTCAATGACTTTTTATCACTATTGGACTAATTTGATTTTATACAGCATATTAATACGCCAACTCACTCTGTCGGTCACACCCTTGATCTCGTTCTTACTCGTGATATTTCAGTGAATAATACTGATTTATGTGATGTTTCTTTCACTGATAACTTTTATATAATGATGAATCTGAATATTAATGTCCCGACTAATAGCTGTCCCCCACGCTGCTCGCGCTTTTTAAATTCTTCTACTATATTTGATTTTAAAACCATTTTCTCTAGTCTTTATGTGCATGACCAAAATAATGGTATCAATGATTCTGTCATAAAATGTAATTCTTCCTGTAAAATGGTTTTAGATGCAATTGCTCCGTTCAAGATACGCAGTAATAAGGTAAGACCTGCTCCCTGGTTAAATAAAAATACACAATCACTGCGCCGCGCCTGTTGAACGGCTGAACGGTGCTGGAAAAAAGATGGACCGATTGTCTCTAAACAGATTTTCAGGACTTCTCTTTTCAATTTCCAGGCTGAAGTTAAGAAAACGAAATAAGACTTCTTTGCCGATTTAGTATCCCTTCATTCAAAGAATCCTAGGGTCTTATATAATTCAATTAATGTGGCCATTCACCCTAATTCTGTGATGGGATTAAATAGCACTGTTCATTTAGTTTCTATCATTCTTTGTCAGCAAAATTGATACTATCCACCATGGCATTGTTCAAACTGAATATAAACTTCCTACTGTTAATCATGACATTGTTCTAGAATCCTTTGATCTAGTCTCACTTTCATAGCTAAAAAGAACTATTGACACCATTAAACCAGCTTCCAGCCCCCTCGATATTGTTCCACCACGTCTCTTAGTGGAAGCCTTTCATGTGTTGGGCCCATCCTTACTAGCGATTATAAATGATTCTATTAGTTTGGGGGTTGTGCCCTCATTTTTTAAACATGCTGCAGTCCTTCCCCGTCTAAAAAAGGCAGAATTAGATCCTGGAGTTTTAGCCAATTTTCGTCTAATTTCCCAACTGCCATTTCTGGCTAAAATTCTAGAAAGAATTATTTATAATCAAATGGTGGATCACCTTAACTCCAATAATTTATTTGACATCTACCAATCTGGCTTTAGGCGTTATCATGGTGTTGAAACGGCACTCCTGAAAGTGTTCAACGACATCTCTCTTATTACTGACTCAGGTGATGCTGATGATACTCAGGTTTATATTCCTGTCTGCAACTCTGCAACAAAACAGCTCCACAACTGTCTGTCTGAAATAAGATCCTGGATGGCTAATAATTTTCTTGATCTAAATCAAAATAAAATGGAGGTCCATCAGCTAAATCCCAAATTGGTCTTGAACTTCTCAGCTCTGTCTCTGTCTTTTCCAAACCTCAAGTCTGCAATCTTGGTATTACCTTTGATAATAACCTCTCTTTTCAGAAACAAGTAAATTCTGTAATCAAGAGTTGCTTTTTCCAACTTCGTCTATTAGGTAAGATAAAGCCTTTTTTATCTTCTAGGGCTCTTGAGAAAGCTACTCATGCTTTTATTTTTTCCCACCTCGATTACTGCAACTCATTGTATTCTGGGATTAACAAATCTCTGATACACAGGCTACAGTTGGTCCAAAATGCTGCCGCTCGCTTTCTGGATGGGGCAAGAAAGTATGACTCTGTTTCTCCTATTTTAGCTTCTTTACACTGGCTGCCTGTCAGTTTTCGAATTGATTTTAAAATCTTGCTGCCAGTTTATAAATCTTTACATGGGCTTGCTCCTGCCTATTTATCTGAATTGCGTGTTTTACACCAGCCATCCAGAGTGCTTACAGTAGATCTTCTGGTCAGTTGTCTCTTGTTGTCCCTCGTACCAAGTGTAAAACTAAGGGGGACAGGGCCCCTCGCCTGTGGAACTCTTTACCTCATCAGGAGTCGTCTACAATTGAACTATTCAAAACAAGATTAAAAACTAATTTCTATTCACTTGCATTCCGTGACCTTCAGTAATACTGATTGTTTTCTCTTTGTGATTATATAACATTATTTCTATTTATTACGTATCTTATTTTATGTTCATATATTTTATTTCTATTTATGTTTATATGTTAATGGTTTTGTTTTTCTTTTATTCTATTATTGTAAAACACTTTGGCCACAGCATTACTATGTTGTTTTAAAATGTGCTATATAAATAAATTGACATTGACAGTTATGCTTCTTGCTCTGTCTTAAAGGAACCATTTACTTCATTATACAGTTATGTCAATCAGATTTCCATGTCTTTTCCATAATTTTCTTTGTTTATTTAGTTTTTCAAAACTTTTCAAGACCTGGAAACTGCTCTTTTCAAATTCCATAAGTTTTCCAGGTTTTTCATGACCATACAATTCCTGAAATATGCACTCTCTTCTGATTTTTCCATTTGCAATGTCTTCTTACACTAAAGCAGCTATGGTAGTTGGAATAGTTTGGCCATTCCATGCACCATTATATTGTTACAGAATGATTACAATCAATTGAATTAAATTTGCAAACGATATGCAATTTTGTTGTACTGTATTTGATAAATTCCATGCCATTGATGCAAATATGAAAAAGAAAAGTAAATGACACTGTTTTGATGATTTGCAAAACTGAGCATAAAAGTGCATATGCAGAGTAGGGGGCAACTGTGAAAACATGCATGGCCTCATGGCAAGTTTAGTTTTTATACAACTCAAAGTGTGTAAGGAAACAGGCATACGTAACATTTTTATGCATATGCACAGTTTATATACAGTATGAGGCCCCTGGTCTGTAAAATGAAGCGTACTAGTTTGCTTGGGTACTGGACCCCATCCTCACCACATTGCTCAAATCCTGCCTATAATTTATAATCCCAACTGTTACAACATAAACAAATACATCCCTTGACACCTGTTCTGTGCAAGCTGCTATGAAAACTGCTTCTGTATCCCCAGCATTAAAAAACTATGGTCTTGATGCTGACAGTCTCAACAATATGTGGTCCTCTCTCTCTCACTCACTCATTTTTTCTGTCTATATTCTTCAGCATGTTGTGGCCTCCCAACTCAACATTTACTTAACTTGTAATAAGCTGATTGGACCATTGAGTCTGGTTTGAAACCTGAGCACAGCTGTAAAACTGATCTGCTTTGAGTAACTAAGGATTTGCTTACAGTAGAAGACTCTAGGCAAACTAGTATTCTAATTCTGTTAGACCTTGGTGCAAAAGGTGATACTGCCAAACATTATATTCTACTGTCAAGAAAGGAGAACATTGTGGGTATCTCTGGCCCTGTCCTCCAGTGACCTAAGTTCTATCTGACTGAAATGGCAAGAGTTTGTTAGTCTTTCCAATAACATGTCCACATCAGCACCAGTCAGACAAGGAGTTCCTCTGTTCTCAGCCCTCTCCTTTTCTGCAACTATATGCTTTCCCCTTGGCAATATCATTCGTAGCTTTGGACTGGGTTATTATTATGCAGATGATAAGTTCATCCGTGTTTGGTCAGCTCACAACTTACTTAAGTGAAATTAAAACACTTTATGTTTTAGGTGGACAGGTGGAATCTAGATGTTTAAAATTAAACTGCAACAAAACAGAAGTCATGCTAATTGGCACTAAAACTAAGCATTACAAACATGACCTTCTCAATCACTCCTGGTAATGATGTCAAAAGACCTTCTTCTGCTACAAATCTTTGTGTAATTTTTGTTTCCTTTCTTTCTTATTCTACCCACATTCATCACATTAAGAAATTGACACGTTTATAATAATTTCATTTTAGGTTAGTGTGTAAAAAACAGCTGATTGTCATTGACAAAAGTTTGTTATTGTATAACCAGTAAATGCATAAAATGGAAATAATTATGATCAAGCCTGAAAGCAGGTAACCTGTGGGAGCTGCTTTCTGACACTTAACATCTGCTAATTGACATCTATAGTATGAGCCAACAAAACAGTGCCTGGCTTTACTAAATGGCCAAGAGACCTAACCGAGCTTCTCACAGCTATGAGGTTTACCTGGGAACCTATACCTTTTAAATAGTAATAAAAGGTTCATTCTTTCTGTGGCAGGACAAGCTGACTTTACTAATGATAAAATCTATAAATACAAAGTGTAGTTCAGCATTAATGTGGTGTGCAAAAAAAATTCCATCTGCAGCAATTTCACTGACATAGATGAAAAGTGTTACAGAATTACATTAAAACCATTATAAATTAAAACATACTGTGCATTAATCTTTAAACTGAGTATTTTGAAATACTTACGTGGCAAACAAAATAATTTCAACCATCCTGCAGATTTTATGTGCTAAATTATTTGCATGGTTCTTAAAAAAAAAAAATCTTATTTGAATTGTGCCCTTTAAAAGTGAAGCTAACTTTCAACATCGGCCAGATCCTTTTCCGGACAAATAATTTCACAATCATCCTGATGGTATCAAGCAGTGTTTGTAGTTTCCTTTCTAGATGAAAAGGCAAGCAGGGATGGTTATGGAGAGTAACGAGAACTGGAGTTTACATAGCATATGTGCTCTATTCGTGTGACTGTGGATGCACGGCTAAAGGACAGTGAAAAAACAGTTTTACTAATGGACCCAACTTTATCTAAGGTATAATCTATAGCAATCCATAAATGAAACAATAAAAACAGACAGCCAACAAAAATAACCTTGACTCTGGAAGAACGTTTGGTCAAAACAATATTTATTGCTTTGTAACTTGAAAAAGCTCTTTCTTACACATTAGTTAAAATCACTACAATACTCTATTTGTGTTAAACAGTATAAAATTAGAAGGTCATATATTAAAATTGTAAATAAGTAAAAGAGAGTGAAATTGAGGAAACTGATTTAACTAATCTATGAAGTACAAAAACTATAATGTAAACCATTTGTACTGAGCAGTAAGTGAAATAATACTTTGAAAAGAAGTTAGGAATTTACCTTCTAATGAAATGAGGAAAACTTGATAAATAAATCTTACAGCACAAATTAGCTTCTTCATTAAGACTTTGTCACACTTGATGAAAGTATAATCTTTTAAAGCAAAAATCAGTAGAATATACTGTCAGTGTTTTACTGTGTGTCAACCTTCGGCTACTTTCCAAAAGCGAGCACCATCTTTAGCAATATGTAGCAACAGTTGCTTGAACAAAAACAAAAGTTCTAAAATACTCCTAATACACAGGTAAACAATGTATCAACATAATGTAACTATGATGGAATAAGGATAACAAATAAAAAATATTTTCAGAGAAACTATCAAAATGCCTAGAAACACAACATAAAATAATTAAATACTTTTACTGTAACTTCAACAGAAAAAGTGCAATACATTCTTTACAGTGGGTATTAACTCTCTCTTAAATCTTTTTCCACATTACAGAAAGCTAAGGCATAAATCTGTCAAACATTAGGCATAAAAGTTTTTATTGCCTTTCGCAATATGGCTCCTCTCAAGAAAAAGATGATTATCACATCCACACACTGTACATAGCCCTAACTTGAGTAAAGCAGAAGGAGAGTGCTTTTTCTAATAATCAATCTTAGCACAGCAATTAAGTAAATTTGCTTCAGTACAGCTTATGTGATACGGCAGCACTGCTACATTGGCATTGGTTCCTTCAAATTTGACCATTTTAAGACAGATTAATCTTAAATGGGAATTTATTTTGAAGTTAGAGTTAAAAGAAAAAAATCTGTGGTATTTTGGGCTAATTATTAAAGTTAATTAGAAAATAGCATGACAAGAAGGTGTTCTTTTTCATTCTTAAACTTAACACAAAATCTTCTTTCCTCATCTGTTACAGATTTATTTTCAATGTATGCCATAATGCTGAACACACGATGAGGAACAAACAATGCAATACTGCCACAGCACTACAGTATACCTGCACCTTATTAACTCATCCTCCACAACACCCTGAAAACTGTTAAATCATTGTGCTGCACTTATTATTTATATTTCGACTTTAAACTAGTGTTTCTGTAACACTAAGATGTTGGCTTTCTTTGTGTCTTGCAATAAAGACTTGATCAAATAAATAAATAACACTAAGCCCCTGGGATGCTCCTCTATTGGCTTATTTCAATGAACTGCAAGGAAAACTCACAGGGATTCTTTAGTGGATTTTTCTAATTTTTAAGCTACAGATAGTGCCTCTTCTTATAATTTGCTTGTGAGTGAAGATCAAATGGTAATTTACAGCCATATTCCAATCACCCAAATGTTTTGTTGTTGAAACATTCCTCAAACAAGATCTTCCGATTATTGTGTCAACATCAACATAAATATTGGAATGTTTGCATTGTCTAGCTATGACTGGTAAATGTCCAAAATAGGACTGCAAAGATGAAATTAAAAAAAAGAAATGTAAGCACCCTTTTTCTGCCAAGAATTCACATGATTCTACACATATGTCCTCTAGTGGCTACCAATACATCAATAGCTTTCCTTAAAGTTATAAAGACAACTTATTTGTAAGGACAGTAGCACTGTTTTCTTCACTTTCATGTATAACATATCTGTCTGACCTTAATGTTAATACTACCAACATGGAACTTTCTGTAACTTATTCATCTCTAATCTTATATTCTATTAGCTAAGCTGACCAAACAGGGTGCAGCAGACTTTGGCCCCACTGGTGATCAAAGATATAGCATCTGGTTTCTCCAGTGTACAACAGTGTTAGTATGTACCTAGGTATTTTGGTGCATACATTTAGTGCATTTGTGTTTATGCCTTTATCTTTCTGTTACTGGAATAGGCCACATCTTCCTATGTTCATGATCACAAGAAACGGGTATGAAGATGGATAAGTCGTTGAAAACTGAACTGCACTGCATCAATTTGTTTGTTGTGGACATCTTTTGGATATTTTCTCTCTTAAGTTTTTTATTATCATGATATCACTTTATCCCTGTCGCCATTATATTCTGTGCAACTGTGGCCATATTGTTGTTACTAATGACATCTCATTGCTACCTCATTATAGCCTGAAACTGAGACATTATCTCATTATTGCGATGGTATTGAGGCAGTCCTGGTATGCAAGATTTTGTATATAATAGTAAACCATTTTATGGTTTTAGCTATTTAAAATCCATTTAGAGGGTCAACAGTTTGCACATTCTTGTATTTAAGAGTGTTGCAGGTTGGGATCTGGTATTTTTGTTCAAACAACTTTTTGGATTTTTGATCTGTGTTAGTTGTTGACGTTTTCTTTCTCTTTAATTCTTGGCCCTATCTGTTCACTGTTTTCCATCTTGGTTTATCATAAAGACGTAGCAGCAGTTCTCAGCTTTAGCATAACACAATTAAGTAATATTTTAATTTTAGGCAGTCAGAGCCTTTTTTCACTGCTAAATTTCGGCATCCTTAAGATTCTTTTATTAATGCATTTTTATTACAGTTAACTTCAGTCCATGCAGCTTCTTCCAATGTAATATATAATGCCTGATTTTAATCATTCTATTTACAAAGTGTGAATACCAACCCATAAACATGTGGAGTATCCTTAGTCTAAAATGCCTGGGACCAGCAGTGTTTCAGATTTCTGATATTTTTGGATTTTGAAATATTTGCACTTACATAATGTTATGTTAGGGGCACACATGATCAAGAACGGAAATGTAACCAAGCAAGCTAAATGATGACTCACATGTATAATTCATAATATGGAGCAGTTATTAAAAAGTGCATTGATGTGACAAACACATTAAACCTCAAAGGTTATGAATGATGTACAGACTCTAGTGTGGCTCGCTTTTAATAGGGCCAATCCTACATGTATGCATTGAAGAACTTTTTCATTTTCTCATCAGTTTACATAGGAATATCTGAAACAACCTTTGCTCCATCATGCCCACTGTGCTGGAAGCCATTAACCAATTGATGATGCACTACATTTGGTTTGAGTTTGATAAATATTTATACAAAACATGTTTTTGCCAACATAAACAAGAAATTTGCAGCAGGATTAAGATTCCTAATGTAAAAGGAACAATTTACTGCACTCATATTACAATAAGGGCACCTAGCGAGAATACGGGTGTCTTTTTTTTTTTTAGGAGGTTAGACACTTTCTACAGTGACCCTGAATGTTACAAGGAGCGGGAACATTTCTGTATTTTCATTTAGCTTTCTCTTCTAAAGTCAGATTTTTTGTATGAATGCTTGAACTAAGTGAAGTAAGCGTACTGTGATCACAGCCCTGAAAGCTCTGACTCAGCCTATTTAAAAATTCAAATATGTTGGACAAACATGAAATCTTCAGGACCCATGACTCAATGTCAAAATAAGGAACAAATTAGGAGTTCCCAGATGATAGAAATTCACACAGTTCTTTGTGTGGTTTACAGAAGCGTTGAAAAACAATGCTGTGAGACAGTCAACAGATGTCAGGTTGCAGCAGAAGGCTTTCAAAATTGGCACCCATGTCACTCCATAGTTAGATGGACAGTTTAAGTTTAATGGGGTTTACTTTGGTTATCTGATTGATGAACATTGGAGAAAATATTATAAAGAGGTTTCATGAGCACTACATGTTAGATACATTAAGACTGAATCTATCAGGGTTTCACATATCCAATGCAAACAAAATACCCCCTGTAAATACTGAAGAGTGAAAGTGATACCTCGACAAGTCCTGTTGTCAGAGTGCAGCAGATAGCCAAACCTACACGAGCAGTAGTAACCTCCGATATAATTGTGGCAGTAGTGATCACAGGCCAGTTCTTCATCATTCCTTTCTTTGCATTCATCAACATCTAGTAAGTAGAACATTGAGTTAAAAGACAGGTTTCAATACAATACAAAATAACAAAAAATATTAAAGACAAAAACAACAAATATTAGTAAAATATACTTGCATTAACAATTATGCTACCTAATCTATGCTTTCTAACAATTAGAAATCCACTTTATCAACAAACAAGAATAAAATGATTCTTCACACTGGTTATAACTGCAGTTAAAGTGATAACACTAAACAAAGAAGGTTTTCATGAAAATAAAGAGGCACCAAAGCCTTTCAGCCCCGAAATTAGAGTTAAAAAATAAAAATCACCCATTTTGTCCTTTATCATGTAACACTACAGTTTTATTTTATAAATACAAAAAGAGGAATATTAACAGAATATACACACAAATTAAAATGGTTAAACTGCCTTTTATGCTAGAAATAATCAAAATATTCCTCTTTATCATTATCATCATAGATGTCACCTGTGAACAATAACAAAACTGCTTATAATGGCTGGAATTTGTTGCAGCATATTCTATTGAGCCCTAGATGTATTTGATTGTTTTAAAAGCCTTGCATTGCCCTTTCGGTTTACTTTTACTGACTTTAATCAGCACCTTTATACAATGAACTGCCAATCTCATTTAGTAAGATTTTGATATGCCTGATTTTGTCTGTGTTAAGGACTCAGCCCACCACCCCAAAACTTCAAAGAGTAGTGGGGAGCGCATAGTGGGTGGTTTTATTTTCTCACAATTTATGCCTTGAAATTGGTTACTTTGTGCCAAATTAGCTTAATATAACTCTAGCAACATTAATGTTTAACTTTTTAAAGTAGCCGAAAAGATTGCAGTGCTTTTTAAAATTTGCCCCCCCCCCCAAAAAAACCCCACAATTAAAAAAAAAAAACAATCCAAAGAGCCAAATATCACAGAAAAACTGACTACCTAACAATACTGATTTCAACAAACTCTAAAACATGTTTCTCCAATTGAAAAATACTGTATAAGAAAATGAAGAGAAACTCTAAATACAGGAGACAGTAAGAAATCAATTCACACATTTATTTTTAGTAGACTTGACTACTGCAATGCGTTATTCACAGACTGAATAAATTGTTCTATTGCAGCCTTCAGGTAATTAAAAAAATGCTACTAGAAGTACGACCACAAAACTCCTGTTAGCAAGTTGTTACACTGACTACTTCTTACATATGGGGCTAGTTTCAAAATTCTTCTTCTTATATTTCAAGCCTTAAATGGCCACGGCTTTATATACTTATCTGGCTTACAACATCATAACATACAAACCAGAGCACACTTTCTACTGTCAAGATGTTATGCCTGCTAAAGATTCCATGCAAGGTTATTATAGTTAACAAAAACTAAAATCAAAACTGAAACTATTATTAAAAGAACATTTTTGTAAACTGAAATAAAATAATTAACAAAACCGAAATGAAAAACTACAACTAAATGAAACTATTAAAGTAGCTGGAAAGACTAACTGAAATAAAATAATAATTTACTAAAATAATTTTAGTTTTGTTTTTGAATGAATATTCTTGCTGTCAGTTTTTAACCCTTATAACTTTTAAACTCTAAAACTGAAAGTCATCCACCACGAGCCGCCCGCATACATTCATCCAGAGAACGGCGGCTGTTCACACAGTATTTGCTGTGACAGAGCAAGCTGAATACGCAAGTAAAGCATGTGGAATAGAAAGCGATTTTTATTCATGCAGCTGCAGAGTCCAATTTAATCAACTTTACTTTTATAATAATTGATCAATATATTATTGATTTGATTTGATTTGTTTTTGATGGTTCATTAATTTACATAATATAATTATTGTCTTGTGGTTTATTCCTCAAATATCCATCCCCATATCCGAGTACATGATAAACTCGAGGGGAGACCACTCCCGATTTTTGAAAATAAAACGGCACTGATCGAGAGACTACCTAGGTCGTAATACTAGATCAGCATATTGTTGCTAAACAATCACTTTTGTTTTAAAAATGTCATTTAACAATGAAGAGATACAAACTTTGTAAAATTCCTGAGTTGGCAATGTCTCTGCTGAACTACATGTAGGTAGGCAAAGAGAGTTTTCCAAGTGATGAAAAGCTAAACATTCTAATGTGCTTTTGTATTTATGTTATAATTATTAATTTATCTTTTTTAGTTAATATTCATCATTATTAATAGCAGGTATTGTGAAAAGAATCCAATAGCAGAATTATGTTTTAAAATATTTGTCCCCATTTTTTCAATGTTTCTCCCTCTCTCAAAATAGATAGTTGAAATATCATATTCAAAATAGATAGTTGAAATATCATATTCTTTTTGTGCTTAACATCAGCCATATCATACATATTGCATACCAAGGATTTTTCCTGCTTTGCATCCAAACCTGCTTGGGTAGGCTCCAGGTTCCTGTGATCCTGCTCTTGATAAACAGGTTTAGATAATGTATATATTGTTCTTAATCTCAGATGCTGCCTCTGCCATTTTGTGCCCGTGCATACACTTATTGCCTGCTTTTGCTCTGCTCATTATGGGTTTACTGTTCTTATGGTGGGCTATTCAAGTCTCACTGCCCCTAACCTTGACACCACATACTTGTTTTTCTTTGTTTCTCTCAATACAGCTTGATGGGGTCTGCACACTGATTCAAGCCTAAGAGCCTTGTTCTTCCTAAGCTCCCGTGATTTTCATTGTGTTTCCTGCAGAGGCATTAGCTCTCTTGGAAA